>NC_049217.1:8313212-8338212 GCF_013347855.1 Anguilla anguilla
TTCTCGCAACTCCATGTGAACGACTAAACCACATCACATGATTCTATGGAAGCTGTACAACTCTGGTGCTGATTGGCTGTGTGATCAACACCCAATAGATAAGTGGAAACATTTTCTTTTCCTCCGGAAGCATTTCATACAGCCTCTTTTGTTCAGTTGTTTACGAGACGCTTCAGGTATAATTAAAAAGAAAAATACGAAAGCAAAGGTAAGCTACGATATTGTGGCTACGACCGCTAATGCGTTAATGCATAATAGAGTGTTACAGTGATGACGTCTCTTCTTAGGCCAACCCGGACGTTTCTTCCGCCATGGGTTCCCTCGTCAGATTGTTCCAATGCTTTTTTCCCCCAAAGGGATTTTGTTTTTTTGCCTAAAATAAGGTCTGTGGCTAACATAAGCCTAAGATAGTTTCATGTTTTGTTCTACGAGATAAATTACATCTATTGATATCTCAACCGTGGATTTTGAAGCGGTTATGTGCTTTAATAAAGTAACTTGCTATATTCCTATGGAAAAAAGCATAGGAAATCTGACGAGGGAACCCATGGCTCAAAAATGTGAACTTACTTCCGGGTTTTAGGACCACAGACTGTAACACTCTATTATATCGCCCACCGCTATTGGACAGTGGCTTGCCTGCGCTGACAGGCCATTGGGGGGGGATAATGGCGGCGTGGAAGCGGGTCATCGTTCAGTCCTCCCTTCCCCCCTCTCCGAAACAGACTTTGTGATGCTGGACGACGAGCTCAACGTCAGAGCGACCTACATCGCCGGCCAGCAGGTGTGGAAGAAGTGATGTCATCGCTGCTTAACCTCGATCTCCGTTAACAACCAGTGGTGGACAGCCGGCTCTCTAGGGGGCGCCACCTATCACAGGAACCACCACCAGAGAAAGCACAAGATGTGATTCCTCATGGGTCACACCAAAGCATGCTGTTAACCTGAGAGACGGACCTGGTCCATTATGTGGCAAAATTGCTGAAGAGTCACACTTTGTAAACATGATTATGAGTTTGTATTTCTGATTTGTGTGAGTGAGCCGTACACGTTGTGTGTGTGGGCACGGGAACAAGGACAACGAAAGATCCCTGTATTATTGCGAAACGTGTTTTTGGATGTCAGAACTTCAGGATTTGTAGAACACATCAGGGGCTGCAGGAATTGAAAGGGGAACTGAAAAGCACCCTTTCAGTTTCTGTCGCAGTATCAGAAGCCATTAAAATCTTTACTTGTGCTGTGCAGTAGAACCTTAGAGATACAAGCCTCACTGTCAGACCGACCCGTCAATCAAATGATGGGCATGAATCTCTACGTATGTACGTCTGCATTATGCTTCATCTAGCACTTAGTCATCACTGGACCCAAAAAGATGAGTACCCAACAAAAAACAAGTTTTACTTTCTATTGATTTGAAAACTCATTAGATAAAAAACATCTGCCTTGGCATTATTGCAACAAAACCTAATTTGGGAAGGTTAACTTTATGTATCACATGATTGATACGGAAGGCACAGAACAAAATCCAATAATTTGCAAAAGAGACCAAAGATAAGGAGATGTATCATTTCAAAGCCAATGTCAAAATAAATTACTATTAATGAATGGTCTAATAGGAACTTGTTTGCCATTTCTTATTATTGGCTATGACCTTTCAGTTAGTAAAGGATTTACATTTAATGCTGGTGTGTTTTTGGGGTCACTTTAAAGCTATGAAAAGGCTCTGTGACTAGTACGTTTGTATCTCCTTGGTTCTATTGCTCTCAAACTCCTTCTTTCTGTAATATTGTTTTAATGGGGATGAATAGGAAAAAAGTGGGAAATGTATGCTTTTCACCTGACTACAAAGGGTACAGTCAAAAGGGAATGGACGTGATGTCATGTATTAGCACTTAATTAAATTTCGTTTGTACGGCGCTTTTTTACAAATGCCGTTGTCACACAGTAGCTTTACAGAGACCTCAGCCTGAACCCCCCAAGAGCACACTTAGGGTGACAGTGGTGGGGAACCCCCCCCTGGCTGGTAACAGGAAGATACCATGAGCAGAACCTGACTCGGGGGGGGGGGGGGGGGGGGGCATCTACTCCTGGCTGACAGTGGTTAAATGGAAAAAGATAAGTAATTCATGTTTAATAAACAGGAAAATGACAGTACATAGATGTCACTGAAAATGTGTAATTGAAGCTGGGCAAGGATGGCTATTTATCCTGTACTTTCTACTTATGAGGCGAAAGCAGCATCCCACTCTTTCACAATGGTATTGCAGCGCAGTGCAGAGTTTGTCTTTTGAGACCTTGGTCTTGACAGAGAAATTGGTTCATGATTTCAGTTTATTTGCAACGCAGGCATTTCACCAGGTCTCTTCTGAGCTGTTACAGCCAAGCCTTACAAATGTTATTTTTCTACTTTGTATAAATCTTCTATCCAACTGTGGTGCTCTTGTCTTATTATTAGCTTGATTCTTTGTCTCGTGTGATTGATATTTTTCACAAGTCTAGTTCTAATCAGCAAACAAACCAACACAACATATTTTTAACAGGTTTTCTCCCTTTTTAGCTGCGACCGCAGCTCTATAGCTCTGTCTGTCGGTCGGTTGGTCAGTTGGTCCACAAAAGTGTCCCACCCCGTAGCGGCCACAGTTTTCGCCCCAGGAGGCTGAAATTTGGCATGGAGGTTGGTCATGACCGAAAGTACAGCTGAGTAACTTTCAGGCCAATTGACCAAGAGGGGGCGTGGCGATGGGCGTGGCCTATCACAAAAAGGTGCATAACTCCCGAATGGATTCACAGATTTGCACAAGATTTTGTGGAAAGGTTGGTCATGAGCCAAAGAAGAGGGCATGTGTTTGTGCGAGGGTGTGTGCGTGGATGCATGCACACATGGATTGCATGCGTGTGTGTGGTCGCAGCTATTGCGGATTCGCGCTTGTTTCTTGTTTTCTTAATTTGGACTTGCCACCTGTGCCTGTCGAGGTGTGCCGCCTGTTCTCGTGTAAGGAGGGATAACTGGCTAAATCGTGTGCACCTCTCTGGCTACACAAGCCATTTACTGTCGACCACACAGTACTACAGGAGAGATGGCGCCGGCCAGAAGAGGAGAACATTCATCGCTGACTGTGGCGGGTGAACTGTGGGTGCCTGCCGCATCGTCAGGGGGTGTCCATGCAGCTATAGACCCCCCTGGCTAAAATTAACCCCTTCCGTTCCGGATGGCTAATTGGGTCCCCTGCTCTCAGCTGGGACCCCGGGTCATAGCTAGAGTAGTTAATCACAAAGGCTTGGTTCAAAGCCTAAGCCTGTGTCTGTGGTGAGCGGCTAATGTATGATTTTGAATGTAAATGCGGCTTGTAAGAAATTGTGTGAAAGTTATTGAATAGACAAGAAATGAAATGAAACCTTGATGTGTAATACATTTAAAGATGTATCTGCCTTGAATATATAGTGTACAAGGGGATGTTTCATATGGACGTTTTATGTCGACTCATTTTGTTATTCTGGAAAGATGCAGTATTTTTTTATTTGTATTCTAACTTCTGAAGAATGGAAGAGGCAAAAGGACATTTCAGACCTCACCCCAAATTTTTGGGACTCCATTATTTGTACATTTATTCCAACAAGTAGTTTCTGCTATTGCTTTGAGGAGTCAATCCAAATTTACACAAGTTGATTACCCGTCTGCAATCATCTGATATATCAACCAGGTGGGAATTTTGTTTGGTGCTCCATAATGTTCTTTTTATACGAACTACTGTTCTCAGCATGCGTTGCCATATGCAGTGTGCCCCTTCAGATTACATTGTATACGTTGTAAGTGTATTATCTGATGGATGCAACTGACCTTGTGAAAGAATTTTATTATAAGTGACCCACCAAACAAAAGCAAACGGAGCAAATGTTGCCAAGAGCTTATTTTATGCATGCGTACCTTGCCTTGTGTGTTCGGGATAATAAAGTACTGCTGGGTCATGTTTACAAGCCCATATAAGGACTGCTTTCTACTGAAGTTGTAAATCCACTGGCTCTGGAGAGAATCAAAAGCCTAAGGTTTTAAAGGTTTTACATCGGTTAACACAAACAAGATGCACAATCAATTATTGATTGTATATGAAGATGCCCTTAGCAAGCGTCCAAGGGACAATACTGTTTCTAGGAAAATCAAATTAAATGTTGATTGACAGCTTTTTCCATTTGTTGCCAGTTGGACATCACTAACTTTCACTATTCTGTACTCATACCTTGGATGCCCTGGAATAGGAATGTGTTGGGAAAGCTGGTGGGTATTTAAGTACGTTTAAGCAGCTTATGAACAACATAAATGAGAACACTGAGGATTATGAATAGTCCGCAAAATGGAGATGGGTGTTGTTAATTGGCCCTGTTGGATTTGAAAATCCTGCACAGTTAACTGTTTATTAGCAGCTGTGTTCCAACATACCTTTTGTTAAGAAAGCTGCATTTCCTGGTGTCAGTTTGAAACATGAAAATTGATTGTATATGAAGATGCCCTTAGCAAGTGTCCAAGGGACAATACTGGAAAATGGGGGAAAAATAACTTCTGTAACGTGTGAAAGAGTGGTTTGTTGGTATAGAGTAGATTGCTATATTCACACTAGCATCAAAGCACTCCTTCTCCCTGTGGCACGTTGTACATCACAGATTCACACTGTTTGAATACTGTAGACGTCTGTCACTATGGTGATTTGGTAAGGTGACTGAACTGCCACAGGCCCTTCCCTTGGTCCCTACCTCTTTGGTATTAGCAAAAATCAAGTAAGCAGACTCGTCACCTCCTCAGACCCCAGTGTAGGGACATTGGTGACAGCAGCAGAATGATCCCAAGCAAGACAGGGAGACAGGAGCTCACCCAGAAAGCGGGGAAAGAGGAGTACCGATCGTGGCTGCCAGGCGTGACATCACTAGGAAGGAAGATGATGTCACAGCAGGACATTCCCACGCAGCCAAAGAAGCCTGACGGTTTGATGATGTAACATTTCTGTTGAGTGAAGTGGGAAACCAATTGCCACATTTGGCAAGTAAGCAATTTATATCTAAATCTATGGGCGTGTTGTATGAATAATAGAATAATAGAAGTTGAATGATGAGAATGATTTTTTTTTCTTCACACCAATTGCAGCATCGTTAAATTTCAGGAGAACCATTAATAGTGTGTGCTCGTTAATTTGTGTTCTGCCCCTAAGAGCTGGGTATCTCTCAGGGCCACAGCGTGGCAGTATTCAACCTCAAAATCAAAGGGCCTAATGTCAAGACATGCTATTGCATGGGTAGCAGGGTTGAGTAACCCTTAGTCTATACGGTTTGTTTACGCAAGTGAACAACATGAAAAGTACTGAGCTACAATATTTGTCCGCAATTTGCACGCTGCTTCTTGGCTGAGCAGGCACTGGCAGAAGTGCCTTTTTTGTAGTGATCTGGATATGCACCGGTTAGACATATCTGTATTGAATAGAGGATCTGTGCAGCGAGGTCTGTGGGAGATTTTCCGGATATTTGTCCCGTATCCTTTTGCCTAATGCACAACGGGAAGTGTAGTTCTTAATGTTTATTCTCGAACACATTGTGCGCAATCAACGCAAGATAAGTCCCAAAGAAACCTGCCGATATTGTGGTTGGCTGCGTTGGTTTCGTAAATTGATTCATCTTTCTGTTCGCTGTAATTCCCCTTCCTGGACGTGCTTAAGGTGAAGTAGTTTCAACGTATTTCAAAAACGAAAGTCGGAGGGATTTCAAAGGATATTTGTTTGCAACCCAGTGCAGTTTCAGTTACGATACCACAACCTCAATCCATGAAATACAGTCGGTTAGACCAGTCAATCTGCGCACCGAGCCAAATGTTTCGTTACTTAGCCAGCTTGCTAGCGAGCTAAATGGGATCTTTGGAAGAATACACGTTTGGATAAGGAAAAGTTAATACCCCTGCGGCAACCGTACCCAAACCGTGACAACGGCTGTCAGGCAGCCTGCTGTGCGCCTCCAAACATCGGCAAGCTCTGTAGCTACTAGTTGGCTCCATCGGCTTGTCTTTTCTTCACAGGTAAGCGTGATATTTCATTCAACAGCTGACTGCTGTAGAGCTATTGTCTTCACTGTAGTGGACCAGTCAGCGTTACCTCACCTTGCCAACAAGCTGTAGTGTTGGCTGGAAGAGTTGTCTATAGACTCTATGTCCGTGTCGGTTTTTAATTTGCTTTTATTGTGTGTTTGCTTTGTTGTCTATATATGTGTCGTTTATAAATTTGTTCTTATTGTTTGACTAATGCCATTGCCAATTTAGTTAGCCTGTTTATTGTTTAGAGCACACTATTTGGAAGTGACAACGTTAGTACCCCTGTCAAACAGAATCGACTAGCTAAACCCCCATCATATTTCGACATAAATTAATGCCATGGCGCGAACGTGAACTAGTTCGCTAGCTAACGCAACTAGTTAGCTTGCTGGCTAACGATCAACGTTGTTTGCGTGGAATGTCTTCCACTGTTATTTGGCCTATGTGTTGCTAGTTATTTTTCTATGCAATCTGGACACAAAACTTTTCGACGGATAGCTAAATTCAAGCAGGAAACATGAGGTGAGTTCTTAGCAATAAAGACCGACTTTGCCGAAGACTTGATCACAAAGACAATCAAGCAAGCTGTCTAGCACGCAAACATTAGCTCTAGCTGGATAAGCAACACGTAAAAAAACTGGTTTGTAAGCATTACCGTGTTAACGTTAAAAATGGAGACTCGTTAAGGTACTGTGACGGGAAATTATGTGCACAGGATCGGTAATTCCAATAGCATTCTTACAATAAGGAAGTTACTGGAGTGACTGTATAACTTGTATATTATTATAACTTCAGGTTACGTGTATGTTAGTGGCACATTATCATAACGATAACCTATGACGAGTCAGTTTGGTTTAGCAACGTGGAAGCTGTACGCGACCATAATGTGATTCGCTCTTGTAAAACAGTTTATATCGTGTCCGGAGTGGGACAGTGCCTGTTTGGATGACTTCAAAGAGTTGCTAACGGGACTCGCCGGCGGCAACATTAAATTATGTATTTTAGGATGCGTTTTCCTCTGTAGTGAACAGCCCAGCTCCAGGTGGATTCTGTCACATGATGTCATGTGACGTGTTATGGAAAAGCATTAACGGTGTATATTCTTCTAGTTACACCGTCATAGCTTTCTTGTTGATACAGTAGTTCACTTTTATTTTTTGGGAATGTAACTTGGCTGTTTCAGTAGATGTGGTGGACATCGCAGCAATTTTGGCGTAAATCATTTATATTCGTAATGTAAAACGCTTTAAGCAGTCTGGACTTTTTTGAGTCTTATTTACAATCGTGGTGACAACCGCGCGATCTTTAGCTTGATTGTGAAATGTAACTCTACAGAAGTGTCACATTCTGAATCCATCCAGGGAAACTGTGTAACTGATCTTAGACACTGTATGCCTGTAGGTGTGCCAGTGCATTGCCTTAGCGCTTTCGCACGAGTCATGACTCATGACAGACGATGGCCAGGGTGAAGGGGTGGGGCGGACAGACGTTAATTCAGGTCAAGTCGTCTCATCATTTCCACCGAAACGTATCGCTGTCGGTCCGCGTTCTTCCCCTGTTCTGATCCGCCAGCACCCCCCCCCCCCCCACACACACAATAGTCTTTGTGAAGAGCAGGTTGGTCGACCAATTCCAAATTCTCGAACGAGTTACGTCGATTACGAGAAAAAGCAAGGTGTGAAATGCGTTTAGCGCTCACAACATTTCCAAGCCTTCATACTAATCTGGGGCATGCACTTCTCTGCCCCGCCCCCTTCCGCTGGATAGACCTGGGCCGCCGACAGAGAAGTCCAGGATCGTGTTCGAATCAGTTTACTTGCCTACTATTGAGTATAGAACGTATATGCAACTTATGTACTCAGTATTAGGCAAGGAAGCTGATTCGGACACGGTTACGAAATCCAGGCTGTACATGTACATCTGTGTGCGCTGAGGTCACAGCCTGATATTGACGATTGCACGCGGGGTGCCGCGACTTTCAAGATGGGGCCAGAAGTATTTGGCTTTACTGCTGAGCGTTCTGTCCCGCTGTCAGCTGTTGAAGTGTGTATAATCTGTTTATTTGTGCACCTGTGATACATACCCAGGATTCTGATCGAGAATTTCACGGTCTGAAAATAAGCTTTGCCCGGTTAATCTGGTAAATCAGGAGCGGGCACATTCCTGAAATAGAGATCGTGGTCAAAGCTGTTCTTTTGTGATTGCCGCGGGTCCTCGCGTCCCGGTTAGGGTGCTTGTGTCAGCGTTTGTACGCAGGTGTTTGACTGGCTTTGTGCCTGGAGTCGCTCCACTAAACCTGGCAAGACCGGACCAGCTAGGGTTCCCAAACTCAGCTGTCAGGCAGCTGTGCAGAAACCGACTGGTAAACATGAATAATCAGTTGTTGGCTTGGGTACTGTTTAAGCATTTTTAATACTGATAATGATACCTTGACTTCGATACCAGTACCTGAATGACACTTTTCCCAGTACCTTCTTAAAAAATAAATAAAATAATAATAAAGTATTGAGTTAAAGGTCATATACTGCTTTAAAATAAAATAAAAATATCTCCCTAGCTTTTAAATAAAAAATCCCTATTTACAAAAAGAAAATTACATGGCTCAATTACTCTGTGCAAATGCTTACTGAAATTACTCTGTTATTTCAGTATGTGAATATGCATGAATGAATTAATTCAATCAGCCTTTTCCAAAGGATGTATTTATTACCAACAAATTTGATTTCAGATGTTACAGAGGGAAATAATTGTTCTTCGATGTGAGCACCGAACTTGGGGAAACAATAACTCAGATAATATGTAGGGAACAGTTCACTGATCCCTTTCACTATTGTACAGAAATGTTTCTGACTTAGCCTACGTGAGATGCAACGAACTGGCAATAGAATGTAGGCTGTCCCAGTACAGGTGCAGTAGGCCTACGGGATGAATTAGTGCTGTCTGTATGTTCAGACATCACACACATCAGGATTCTGGAATTACATTGAATTGTCATGTTCGTGTAGCCTACTTTGAGATGTTTACATTGATCTAATGTAAATTACTTGTACTTGAAACTTACAAGCTATTTTGTACCTTTACATTGTGTGTAAAGCAGTGTAGTATAATGGGCGGCAGTGTAGTATAATAGCTGAGGAGTTGGTCTTGTAACCTAAAGGTCGCAGGTTCGATTCCCTGGTGGGACGGACACTGCCGTTGTACTTAACCTGCATTGCTTCTGTATATATCCAGCTGTATAATTGGATACAATGCAAGTCGCTTTGGATAAGAGTGCCTGCTAAATGCCTGTAATGTAATCTGTGATTGGCTATGGGACTGTTTGTGGGCTTGGCATAAGAAAATGACGCTTACGATAGGGCTATTTCATCAATAGTCGGCATCAAATTTGGTGATGGAGAAGCAGATAATCACATTTTTCTTAGCGCCACCTCCGCTCGTCTCCTCCACCTCTTTTCGTCCGCACGCTTCCGGGTTGGAGATGAGTGGTAGTGGGGGAAACGGAGGAAAGGAGGAGAGGAGTGAAAAGAAAGTGGGACGCACCCCAGGGCTTCTTTCTGCTGGGAGAGTTCTCACAGGCGAACCGTTTATTTTTCCCCTCTCTCTTTTGCTTCAAAGCTGGATTGCTGCTTATTTGGCCTTTCGGTTATATGCCCAGCCCTGTGTTATATGAACGGTGTTCTTTAACGGGGGCGGTATCTCCAGGCTCTGTTCTGTTTTTGTTAGCATGTAGCTCATGTAGCTAGCGAGGCGTCCGTGGTTGACGGAGGGCCGGTCTGGCTGCTTGTTTAAACGCCGATTTCTTTACCAAAGGATTAGTTCTGAAAGAGGTACGAGTCATACGTACGCTCAGGGTTACTGGCGGCCGCCCCGGGGGCGAGAGGCGCGCGGGGGGGGGGGGGGGTGGGTGATGGGCGGCGCGTGCGAGAAGACTGCGGGGGAGGGCGGGAAAACAACGGACGGACGTGTAGCAGCAGGTCGTCAGCCGCGACCGACGAAGCTCGCCGGTCGGGGGGGGGCGAGGCTCTCGCGTTTACTTTCGGCGGAGATTCGGCGAGGCTGACGGCTCGGTTTCACTCCGTTCGGAGCCCAGCGGTGGGCCTTCGGAGGCTTTGAGCAGAGCTGCGGTTCAGGTCTTTACGTAAACGAGCGCGGTCCTCGCCCCTGAAGTTGAAGTGAGTTTCCCTTTTTTTTTTTTTTTTTCCTGAAAGGAGCTTGAAAGCAGAGAAACGGGCGGTTTGAGCGGGCACGCGGGGCTCCTGCGCCGGCTCCTTCCCTGGGGAACGGATGCGGTTGCGAGCGCTGCTATTCCACACAGTCAGGGATCAAAGCTGGGGCTGGAGCTGGAGCTGGGGCTGGGGCTGGGGCTGGAGCTGAGGCTGGGGGTTTGTGTGCTTTCACCTGTCTCACTCTGAATCAGATACTCTCAGCGTTCACACTGACCTCAGTTTCCCTTTATCTCTCAGTTATAATGAGCTGTATATATACCCATAATCCCAGTCATTTGGCGCATTTGTGCACATGTGCATGTGTGTTTGTGTGTGTGTGTGTGAGAGAGAGAGAAAGAGTGTGTGTGTGCGTGCATGTCCTCAGAACTGCCTGCACTATACAGTAACAGGCATGTATACATTACATTACATTACAGGCATTTAGCAGACACTCTTATCCAGAGCGACTTACACAACTTTTACATAGCATTTTACATTGTATCCATTTATACAGCTGGATATATACTGAAGCAATGCAGGTTAAGTACCTTGCTCAAGGGTACAACGGCAGTGTCCTTACCCGGGAATCGAACCTGCGACCTTTCGGTTACAAGCCCAGTTCCTTACCCACTGTGCTACACTCCGTCCATGCAAGCATATACACACACACACTCTCCAACACACGCACACATACACACACACTCTCCAACACACACACACACTCTCTCTCTTCCTCCTTCCCCCCTCTCTCTCTCATGCACTCTTTCTCTCTTTCTCACACACACTCACACACACACACTCTCTCTTCCTCCTTCCCCCCCTCTCTCTCTCACGCACTCTTTCTCTCTTTCTCACACACACACACACACAGACACACACACACACACACAGAGGTGTGCCAGTGACGCAGACAGCGCTCTTCGCACTGACGCTCCTCCTCTCCTCCTCCTCCTGCTGCTCCTGTCCTCCTGTCTTTCAGTAATGGAGGTGTGAAAGGAAGGCAGAGGGGTGCGCGTTATTAGAGGGGACAGGGGGGTGCTGCTGTGTCCCGTCTGGGCCGGTGGCTGGGCGAAGCAGGACGTCCCACCAACGGATGCATTATGCCAGCATGTGTGTGGTCTTTCTAATCAAAAGGAGTGCAAATCCCACAGCCATTACCTTAAATTACAGCCATTTAGCAGATGATTTTATCCTTAGACCTGCCTGAACCTTAGACCTACCTGCATCTTAGGCCTGCCTGAACCTTAGGCCTACCTGCATCTTAGGCCTGCCTGAACCTTAGGCCTACCTGCATCTTAGGCCTGCCTGAACCTTAGGCCTGCCTGCATCTTAGACCTGCCTGAACCTTAGGCCTGCCTGCATCTTAGGCCTACCTGAACCTTAGGCCTACCTGCATCTTAAGCCTCCCAGAACCTTAGGCCTACCTGCATCTTAAGCCTCCCAGAACCTTAGGCCTGCCTGCATCTTAAGCCTCCCAGAACCTTAGGCCTACCTGCATCTTAAGCCTCCCAGAACCTTAGGCCTGCCTGCATCTTAAGCCTCCCAGAACCTTAGGCCTACCTGCATCTTAAGCCTCCCAGAACCTTAGGCCTGCCTGCATCTTAAGCCTCCCAGAACCTTAGGCCTACCTGCATCGTAAGCCTCCCAGAACCTTAGGCCTGCCTGCATCTTAATCCTCCCAGAACCTTAGGCCTACCTGCATCTTAGGCCTCCCAGAACCTTAGGCCTACCTGCATCTTAAGCCTCCCAGAACCTTAGGCCTACCTGCATCTTAAGCCTCCCAGAACCTTAGGCCTACCTGCATCTTAGGCCTCCCAGAACCTTAGGCCTACCTGCATCTTAATCCTCCCAGAACCTTAGGCCTACCTGCATCTTAGGCCTCCCAGAACCTTAGGCCTACCTGCATCTTAAGCCTCCCAGAACCTTAGGCCTACCTGCATCTTAGGCCTGCCTGAACCTTAGGCCTACCTGCATCTTAAGCCTCCCAGAACCTTAGGCCTGCCTGAACCTTAGGCCTACCTGCATCTTAAGCCTCCCAAAACCTTAGGCCTGCCTGAACCTTAGGCCTACCTGCATCTTAAGCCTCCCAGAACCTTAGGCCTACCTGCATCTTAGGCCTGCCTGAACCTTAGGCCTGCCTGCATCTTAGACCAGCCTGAGCCTTGGGCCTGCTTAAGCCTTAAGCCCGCCTGAACGTCAATCCTGCCTTCGCTAAGCCTGCGTGATTGGCGTGAAAATGTCCGTTTCTCGCATCCAAAAAAGCGGACGGGCCATTGCTTTGAACTTTCCCAGAGTTTTAAGCCGTCGTCTGGCTGGCTGTCCCTCGGGATATTTTGGTCTTTCAGAATTTTAGTGCTAAAGAGCCTGTTCCCCCGGGGAAGTGTAAGTGTCCTTTATGAGCAGGGACTCTGCCATACTGCAATACACCAGAGCCCTCAGTCGGGGCGGGGGGAGGGGGGGGAGGTTTCAGGGAGAACTACTACCAACTAAAACGCTGAACTGAGGAAATTGTAATTATTGGTGAAACGTATATTGGCTCAGAAGCAAAGATTAGCATACGGCGTGATAAGCAGAACTTGTTTTTAGAGTCGGCGGCGTGCGCTTGCTTCCCTGTATGTGTCGACTCAAATTGTCTCAGACGCGAAATTTATGGAATATGAATCCTGTTTAGTGCGCAGCTGTGCTACAGCTTGAGTAATATTCTGTCATCATCGAGAGCCGAGAAGTTTAAATACGCATTCCTGATTTACCTCGTACCGTGCTGTCCTTGGTTACCATGTTGTCCCTGGTTACCGTGCCATTTTTATCGGACTGCACAGCCGGGTTTTCGCCTGTCTCACTCTGAATCAGATACTCTGTGTTCACACTGACTTCAGTTTCCCTTTCACTCTCAGTTATAATGAGCTGTATAAATCTAATCTCCCAGTAATTTAGCGCATTTGTGCACGTGTGCATGTGTGTATTTGTGTGTGCTTGCATATATACCTGCCTGTTACTGTATAGTGCAGGGAGTTTTGAGGACATGCGCGCACACACACACACACACACACTCTCCCTTTCTCTCTCACATGCACAACCACACACTCACATGCTCTCTCTCTCTCACACACACACACAGGCTTGTAATAATAAAAACAATAACGACAACAACGAGAGGAATAATAATAATCAATGGTTGTTGCCATGTCCTATGAAGTGTGAAAATCATTTTATGTGTTTATTCATCTGATGATCCTTTGAGTAATCCAGGGGGACATCTTGAACTTTGATCGTGAACTCATTTCCACCGCAGGATTTGCTTACGGATCCATTCGGCCGAATAGCTTCGTCCTGTACGTCCCTCCTCAGTTTGTCTGCGCGTTTAACCCCTCCCACATTATGCGGGTCAGGTGATCCAATTTGCTTTTGCTATTGTTCCCCGCGACACTGCAGTTTCCTGCTCGCTCTCTGTTAAGCAGCTGTTTGTGCGACTTTCAGCGTGGCCGCGCAAACTCGGCTAAAGTTTAAAGTCGCTAATTGATCGTAAATGTCGTAAGCCCGGATAAACGGACCGGGAAGCTGTGCCTTCAGGGGGAGCACAAAGAGCGAGAGAGAGAAAGAGATGCATTTACTTTTTCTTCTCTGATTTCAAATGGCACCCTTGGGTCAGAGGAGTCAGAGATGGCCCAGCCTGATTGATGTGTCCTATCTTAGAACGGAGGCCTGTTCACTGATTTATAGATCGGCCATCTTGATGTCAGGACGCAGGCCTCTCTGTCACGCCTGTCAGATAGATTCCCATCACTTCGCCCCGCCCTCCTGGCCGTAATCTCAGTGACATTGGACCTGGACTTTCAGAACGCAGTATAGCCATCGAGCTGCCCTTAGACATTTTTGTTTGCATTTTATATTGCCAAACGATAACATCTTGTATATGTACGTGTAAGGGTCGTTGATTTTTTTGTAGGCCTATTTTTTGTTGTATGGAAATATCGTTAGTTTTGATTTATGACATTCGTAGTGTCGGTATGTTATTTTTTCCATTTGAATTCTGTTTTGGTTCTTTAGGTATGTAAATATTCCGTTATAAAAATACAGCAAACATGTCGACTGCCCAAATAAATAAATATATAAATAAATAAATTGTCAGAGTCGGGAGCGGGGAGCTTTTTGTGTATGAATATATAAACCGTTAATGGGTTTTTTTAACCTTGAAATTGCGATTCAACACTTGCCAGAGCGAGCCCGCTTGAAGTCAGTTTGGGGATTAGAAAGCCTCGCGCGACCTTCGTCTAACCGCGAGGCATCCTACTCACAGCGGAGTTTATTGTTCCTCAGAAGTGTTCAGGGGCCAAATTTCCCACTTTGGAGTAACTTTGGATTGAACCACGTTCCCTGTGTCATGTTCCTGTTGTCAGTTGGCCCATGTCTGCGCGAGTCCTTGTCTCTCCTCCTGAGCTAGGCCTACCGTAGGGCTCTTTTGTGACAGTTATAAACGAAAGACTTCCATGTATAGAGTATGTCTTCTCAAATCTCTCATTGCGCCTTTCGTACTCTCATTACGCCTTTCGTCATGGTGGAAACTTACTGAGAAATTACGTTCTACAACTGTCAGAATGCGTCATGTAGCCTACCTGCTGACTGTTGCCAGGCGTTATTGTAAGTGATGCATGTATTATATATTAACTAGAATGTACGGTCATTCGTGTTCTTCTTTCCAATGAAGCATGTTATATTAGAAGGCAACACAAAGTTCAGCTGTGTAATGTGATTTGATATTTTTGTCTCGTCTCCGATTGGACACTTGGGGAGTGGGTCATTATCAGAGTTGCTGCTGGAACCGCCACTGCGTGTGCACGTGTAATTCAATTTCACAGCATGCTAAACCCATTTGTCAGGCAAAACGTCGTGGGCCCTCTACACCGAC
Organism: Anguilla anguilla; assembly: GCF_013347855.1. Classification (NCBI taxonomy): domain Eukaryota; kingdom Metazoa; phylum Chordata; class Actinopteri; order Anguilliformes; family Anguillidae; genus Anguilla; species Anguilla anguilla. The sequence continues at coordinate 8,328,388 of NC_049217.1, forward strand.
CTCTATACACACTGACAATTGCGTTGTGAGATTGTGTTTTTAATAAACAATTTTTGGAAAAACCGGCTTACGAAAACTGGTTCTACATCAAGGCCATGGATTATTAATATTGACTGGGTCTTAATCCGTTTTTTAAAAAAAATCTTTTCATGTCTGCGCAGGGATGATTGCGTAAACGAGGAGCGCAGTCAGATGCGTGGGTTTAAAAAATGTAATTTATGAATAAAATGAATTTTGCTTTGACCTTGTAGCGTCATTTCCACGCTGTCGAGTTGTGTTATATTAATAAGTATTACTGCATGGAGAATGGGGAGATACTACGTGAGCGGTTGTCTCCCTCCCAACCCCGTTTTGCCTTTCTAAAAATCTATTTTAGCGCATGCGTGCCGGACTCGGCAGCAATCCGCTGGAAGGAACAGATTGGATGAGCGCTTACTGCACTTACCGGAGAGGAGAAAAACTAAACCCATGAACAAAAAATAGAACCATAACGCCATGAAAACGGCTTCCCGTCCACACAGACATAAAGTGTTGGGATGGACCGGCGTTCTCTGAGGGACAGCGTGTTTCTGGAGCGGCGACAGGGCAGAAGTGGGAATCTTCCAAAATCCATACTGCACAGCATCCCGGCAGCGGGAAGGAGCTGCGCGAGGAAAGTGCAGGACCGTGGCAGGGAGACAAACGCAACATTTTCGAAATGACGGCGATTACGAACAGCTGATCAACTGCTTTAAATTACATTTACACAAGGACTGTTTGAATTGCCTTTTATAAAACTGTGAAGTGTTCGTCCTTTACATTTTTCTCAACTCACGAGTTACTGGAAAGTGTCAACCGATGAAGTGGACGGATTATCCAGAGTCATATAAAACGCACCACCGGAGTATGTCGTATTAAGGTGCACGACGAAACAATCGTGTTTATTTAGTAGGTTATATTAATATTTTTACTTTTGCAGAATCTTGTAAAATGTGCCGATGCAGCACTGTCACCGTGGTCAGGAAACACTGATAAGCTACAGTGTTAGCCCGAGTATTGCAGGGACCGCATTGAACGGATTTATCTAATGAAGGTGCTTTAAAGTTCATTATGGAACGTACGAATGACAGACTGTATTATTTATGAAAGTGATGAAGGTTCATGTGACGTATATATGGGTTTCCCGTGGTAGACTGTAAAAAAAGTGTTGAGTACTCATTTCGCATTAACGCGTCGGTGCGGCAGCAGTTGGCACGTACACTGTTCAATCGTGCATCCTGTGCGGTTCTTGGGAGAGTCTACAAACACCCACACAAACAGCGGCTGCCCCAGTGAGCGTGGGCAGGTTGGCGTGAAGTCGCGCTCTGGCAGATTGATGACAGTATTTGCAAGTTGTGCTCCTGGTATACCGGCAAAACAGACATTTACACGTTTGCGAAGGTTACCTGGACACGCGATGCGGTCTTTATTTGTGCAGAGGGCAGTGCTGATTTTATTCGGGCTGTTTCAAGTTCCCTTTGCGGACTGCGCCGGAGCCTTAATGTCAGAGTTTAATTAAGGAGCAACATTTCATTTACGTTTTTAATTATTCTAATTTTAGTGAAATTACTTTAGAGGATTCTCACCGAGGTTTATTCATGGTGCTTCGCAAACGTTTAACTTTCGGCAAGATACAGAAATACAAACGCTTCAATTAAATGTTTGGGGAATTTTCAATGGCAGCTGTTTATTGCGCTAAAATCGTGGGTTCATGGGCGTTATTATAGTGTATTCGCCATGAAGAAACTTCAGTGTTACCATAGTAACATATGTGTCGGTATTTTTAATATGGTTTCCGTGTGTAATAAAAACATTCTATTGTAAAATATCGAAAAACGGAAAAACCAACACATGCAAGTGTTTCTCTAATATACTCCGCTGTGTATACTTAGTTTGAAAAGTGGGCAAAACACTGTTTGATTTTTGTGAGATTTGAAGAAATTCTCTCATCCCGTAACTTATGTCGGTGCTTTTTGAACGGTATAGTGTCAGATATACATTCGATAGTCCTTAACGTTAGTTAATTTAATTTTGGGACGCCCTGGAAAGAATATTTCACTAGGATTGCATAATTCGGCTGTTTTGCGTTATTGCGACATATTAGATTTAGGTGTTGAAACTTTCCCAGCGCTTTTACCGCGTGTTTGCCTCAGTTTCCGGGGCGCGGTGGAGTGGGAGTCTGTTCCCCGGCCCGGGCGGTTCTTATCTTTCCCTCCGTTTAGCTTGTAAGAGAGGAAAGGACCGGACGCAGGAGGAAGATAAACTGGACTTTTTTCTTATAAATCTTGTTCATCCACGTAATACTCGCAGTAGGATTTCTAAAGCTCTTATAACGCGATACCCGGTATGGTATGGTTCCATAGGATGGAAAGGGGATGAAAGGGAATTGTATTCCTGAAGCTTTCATTCCCGAATGAGTGTTTGCAACCCTGCCTGTCCTAAAATGAAGATTGTCTTCTTGCCAGCGTTTCACCACACGGTGGTCATTTCTGTTCTACCCAGCGCTGTTATAATAGGAGAGGCTTTAGCAAGGAAGGACAGCAATGAAAATGTTTGTACAACATTGTAATCTTCTTTGATGTATACCTTATACTATTGCATACTATTGCTAGCCTCCCAGCATTAATGCAGATCCAGGAACCTGCCAGTGATGGACATTAGCCTGATATTAGTGCTGCCAACACGGACTGTCTCTGCTCTTCCCTTTTTTGGACTTCTGCTCTCAGTGTGACGTGTTAAAGGACCTTTTTTTTCTTAAAATCCTCCGTTGGGAATGCGGTCTCTGTGGACTCTGAAGAACCCGGGCCTCTGTTTGGCCTGGAGGTCCTGAGCCGGATAGCGCCCCTCCCCCCCTTCCCCCGACGAGGGCCAATGGGGAGCTCGGCCTCTTCCCTCAGCGCGGAGGCCGAGTCGGACCATGGGTTCCGCAGCGCCTCCTACCCGTCGTCGCCCCCTATGGGCTGGCTGCGGAACAGCCACAGCAGCCCGGTGTGGGGCTCGTCCTTCGTCTCCAGGCAACAGCCGCGCCCGCACAGACCGCGCAGGTAAGCGGTGGCCCTGCGCCATACGGCACGCTCATCCCCATGAACGCCGGGAACGGGTTCAAGCCTTACCGTAGGGCCGGGCGATGTACTGCTGTGATAATTACCGAATGCAGTACCGGATGTCACCACCGTGTGGTGCACTTCTATTCCTCTTTTTCTCTTTAGTTATACCTAATGGGGTAGTAAACAACCAGACTTCAGGGGCTATGTGAAAAGCTTCTGTAGAAAAAAACTTAACTGCTGTTGTCTATTGGGTGTTGATTGGACAGCCAATCACCAGCAAGGTCGTACAGCTTCCATGTGATCACGTGATGCGTTTTTGTCAGTCACGTGGAAGCTGCGAGTCTTTGCTGCCGATTGGCTGTCTTATGGCCAACCAACTGATAACGGCGATGGCGGTTTTTTCCAGAAGCATTTTGCACAGCCTCAGAAGCGTGGTTGTTTGCTATCGCATCAGGTATATTTAAAAAGAAAAGAAAAGACGAAAAGAAAGGCAGTACGCCAAACGGTGGCGATGATCGGTATTGCATTCGATAATTATCGTCGCGGTATATCCCCCAGCCCTGCTTCCCTTCAAAATGCTTGGGCCCATTTCCAGTCTTCTGATTGGCCGGTCGGTCCATTCATTCTCTGGCTGATTGGGTCTGATGTACTTTGCCTTTTGGGTGCGTGAGGTGGAGAACGCGTGCGCTGGGAGGGATGGAAGCCTGCGAGGCACATTTACCCTTCCAGCGGTAATATTGGGCTGTGTTGTGTTACATGGGTCCAGCAGTGTCACTGTAGCCATCTGGGGAAGAAAGGGTTAATTACATTTGCATTACAGTCCCTTAGCAATGCTTCAGTGTAAAGCTGCTTACGTTCTCTGGGTACAGTTCAGCTTATACAGCTGGATATTTACTAGTTCAGGTTAAGCACCGTTGCTCAAGGGTGCACACAACGGCAGTGCCCTGCCCGAGGAGTCGAACCTACGGCCTCTTGCGTCGCGAGTGCAGTTCTGTGACCGTTAGCTCTGCGCAACCACAGCTCATGCTGAGTTCTTGGCTCTGTGTGACGTGTATTCTAACGGTCTCAATGTCACCTCACATACTGTAAATAAAGCAAATGTGGGATTAGCTTGTTGGTGCAATAGGTGCACAATGCATGATGTTCTCACGCGTCAGCAGACTGGTTAGCGGGGCTGATTTTAAAAGTGAACCGTTCATGGTTTGGTGTGAGAACGGTGCTTCCTTGTTGCATGTTATTAAATGGCTGACATTTCCTTACAGCGCCAAGCATTATTATTCCATTAGGCTGTAAAGCGGCTGCTTTTTGTTTTCGTTCGCTAACGACCCCAGCGAGTTGTTTAATTTTGTTTTGTTTGCATAAATCCAAACTGTTTGTGGCTTCGCACGGACGAAAGGTGAGAACTCGCTCCGTTCTGGGCGATTTAAGAGAGAATAAAAGAGCGGTGTAGTGGACTGTTTAATTTGTGACTTGAGACCGTGGGTTAGTGATGCGGGAAGCGGACGGACTTTGGCCTTGGCGGGGGGGACCGTGCGGGACAGCCTCTGCTTTTGTCTGCGTGTTTATATCCCAGTTAATTTGCTGTTAGCTCAGTTTGTTTGCTCACTTTTTTTGCTGTTAAAAAGTTGAACAAAGGAAATTATGAGCTTGTCTGCTTCTTTATTGCGTTGCATTATTGCATATAATGGATGTGTATTTCAATCTATTTCATGTTTACATAACATATTCCATTTTCGTTGTGCATATCGCTGTCTTATAGTGATGTATTTGCATGCTAAATTTTAGTAGTGCTTTTGCTTGAAATGTAGGCTAACTAAAGTAAATGAATATGGACTTAAATGAACCATTTTCTACAAACAGGAGGGGAGAGTCGTATTGCAAGTTTGCGGGGGGACTGTGCGATGGTATGATTGATGAGCTTTCTGGTCAGGTCGGGACAGGTTGGGTGTGAGATGACTTGGTAAAGAGGTACAGCTGGCTGTGAATGAGGAGGTACAGCTGGCTGTGAATGAGGAGGTGCAGCTGGCTGTGAATGAGGAGGTGCAGCTGGCTGTGAATGAGGAGGTGCAGCTGGCTGTGAATGAGGAGGTGCAGCTGGCTGTGAATGAGGAGGTGCAGCTGGCTGTGAATGAAGAGGTGCAACTGGCTGTGAATGAGGAGGTGCAGCTGACTGTGAATGAGGAGGTACAGCTGGCTGTGAATGAAGAGGTGCAGCTGGCAATGAGTGAGGAGGTACAGCTGGCAATGAGTGAGGAGGTACAGCTGACTGTGAGGGAGAAGGTGCGGATGACTGAGGGAGAAGGTGCGGAGGAGGTGCAGCTGACTGTGAGGGAGAAGGTGCAGGTGACTGTAGAGGAGGAGGTGCAACTGGCTGTGAATGAGAAGGTGCAGCTGGCTGTGAATGAGGAGGTGCAGCTGGCTGTGAAGGAAGAGGTGCAACTGGCTGTGAATGAGGAGGTGCAGCTGACTGTGAATGAGGAGGTGCAGCTGACTGTGAATGAGGAGGTGCAGCTGGCTGTGAATGAAGAGGTGCAGCTGGCTGTGAATGAGGAGGCGCATCTGACTGTGAGGGAGAAGGTGCGGATGACTGTAGAGGAGGAGGCACAGCTGACTGTGAGGGAGAAGGTGCAGGTGACTGTAGAGGAGGAGGTGCAGGTGACTGTGAGGGAGAAGGTGCAGGTGACTGTAGAGGAGGAGGTGCAGCTGACTGTGAGCGCTATAGTTCACATGTCTTTACTGGGCTCGTGAGGAAGCCGGTTTTTGAGTCACAGTTTGAATGGCGGCCATTTGGTGGTTATTGGGCCCCCTCGTGCAGTTTCGGTCATGTACAGTAAGGGTCATTATTTATTCATCTTTCACTATTCTGGATATTTCGTTCCTTACGGTAGGTCCGGGCCGGGCGCGAGGTCCCGGGGTCCCGGGCCGGGCGCGAGCGTAGAATTTTAAGGCTCGGTCAGAAGGCCTCTCTCTCGGCGGGGGGAACGGGACGCTCTTCTCCAGAAGGAGCTCAGGCGCCGAGCGTCAGATGGAAGCGTTTTGCAGCGCCGCGCGGCCCAGATGACTCAGCCGTTAGTCAGTTTGGAAAACACGCGCTAGCGGCGCCAGATGACCCTCGTTGCGAAACCGCGGCAACAGGATCGGTCGTCACGGCGGCCAAAAAAACGAAAGAGAGCGCGAAAAAATCGGAGGGATGAAGAAGCGCCTGGAGGAGTGTGGTCTCCTCCGCCTGGAGGACCCCTCGGCCGTGACCTCACGTTGTTTTGTAACGAAAATGGAGAGCGGGGAGAGTCCGCCGTTTTTAGGGAGGAGGTGCAGGCGACTGTAGAGGAGGAGGTGCAGGTGACTGTGAGGGATGTATTTCACATGTCTTTGCTGGGCGTGTGTGTTCTCTTAAGGGGAGCCAGTAGAGGAAGCTGGTTTTACTTATTGCTGAGTCACAGTTTGAGTGGCTGCCATTTGTTGGTTATTGGGCCCTCGTGCAGTATGATAATGGTCATTATTTATTCATCCTTGACTTCCCGGATATTTCGTTCCTTATCAACATCTCCACCATTATCAGGGCTTCTAGGACCTGTGTGATTGCACAGTGTGTGGCTGATTAAGTGGCTGCTGGTCAGACCGTGTTGGTTTGTGTATAACTGATGTGCGGAAGCTAGCGATTAGCCGCCATTGCCGAGCGCCGGCCTGGCCGCTCCCAAACAAGCTTTGCTTGCATTGATAATAAACGATGCCAAATCCACTCGCGGGATCGCGGGATATGTTTAATTCACGGAAGGTCTTAGGGCGGTGTGGGGCAGGGCGGAAGGGGTGTCACGAAGTAACCCGAAACAAAAACGCAGGAATTCGAAAGATGCCGTCAGCGTTTTTTTATTTATTTATTTTTTTTTGGAACTCCAGGATTGTTGCGTAAAAGCCTGTTCTGCTGGGAGCATCCCCATAGCAACAAGCCTCCGGCTCGGCAACCAGTCGGACGCCGGCCGCGCCGTTCCGCTGGTACCGCACTGCACGCGCTCGTGCAAACGGCGCCGGTTTGACGGGGCCTGAAGCTGCGATACGACCGATGACATCATCGCCCGCCCCTGTTTCTGGGGGCGCTCACCCGACCTGAACCCCGCGGAGAGGTCTGCAGATCGGTCGCTCTCGTCAGTTACGCCGTCGCTTCTGAAACGCGATGGGGGGGGGTGCGAAGCGACGGGAGAAAGGGGAACGGCGGCTGCCGTCCGGCTCGCCGCGAAAGTCTGAGGCGCTAGCTCGAGCCGCTAGCCCGTCTCTGACGCTAAAGCGTCTTTTTTTGTTTTTTTTAGCGCTAACGTGCCTTCGTTGGGAAGGGTAATTATAGCCGCGCTATTTTCGTCTGGATTCAGAAATCTGTCTTAACCCCGACACCGCTGTGTCTCCCACACTGATGCTCTCTGTCCTTAACGCCCCCACCCCCCCCCCCCCACTCCCCAGCTCACCTCCATGGAAACATGGAGTCCATGGACTCCACCACTTAGGACATTTCTCGCTGATTACCTGAACGTCCCAGAGTCAGAGGGATTGGCTTTTGTGGCCTTTCGCAGCTGAAACATGAGAGAGTGTTCAGGGCTGAAGCTTTAGCAGTTGAAACAGGAGAGAGTGTTCAGCTGTGGAGCTTTAGCAGCTGAAACAGGAGAGAGTGTTCAGCAGTGATGCTTTGGCAGCTTGAACAGGAGAGAGTGTTCAGCTGTGGAGCTTTAGCAGCTGAAACAGGAGAGAGTGTTCAGCTGTGAAGCTTTGGCGGCTGAAGCAGGAGAGAGTGTTCAGCTGTGAAGCTTTAGCAGCTGAAACAGGAGAGAGTGTTCAGCTGTGAAGCTTTAGCAGCTGAAACAGGAGAGAGTGTTCAGCAGTGAAGCTTTGGCAGCTGAAAGAGGAGAGAGTGTTCAGCTGTGGAGCTTTGGCGGCTGAAGCAGGAGAGAGTGTTCAGCTGTGGAGCTTTGGCAGCTGAAACAGGAGAGAGTGTTCAGCAGTGAAGCTTTAGCAGCTTAAACAGGAGAGAGTGTTCAGCAGTGAAGCTTTAGCAGCTTAAACAGGAGAGAGTGTTCAGCAGTGAAGCTGAACACTTGCCTCCCCAGACCCCAGAGACGTTCAGTCGTTCCTGATCGCTCGGGGAAACGGGCGGCTCTCGCACTGAGCGCGTGCGGCGGCGGCGGTGTGCGCGTCAGCCGGTAGCGTGAGAAGCGCGGCGTGCCCGCGCTCAGCACAGTCACCGTGTCCGAACGCCCGCCCCGCACGAACACGCGGCCTCTCACCCGTGAGTCAGAGGTGGTTCGAGTACCTTGGAAGCTCCGTGCCCAGATTCCAAAGAAAATGCCAATCGGCTATTGTATTTAGTTTTCGTTGGAGGTGCGCAAAAAAAACCGTGACGTAATTTCAAACGATGCAAAGCAGGCTTTTGCATTTTCGTTTGCAAAGGTAATGTGCACACCTCATCTGACATTTTTAAAATTTAAACGCTGGGTCCATTTTTCTCGTTCTGTACGACAGGAAAAATACCAGCTGTTTAGTTAGTTTAGTATTTCCCTCCCCTAGCTCCTTCTCTTTCCCACTGTCTTTATCCCCTCTCCCTCTCTCTCTCTCTCTCTCTCTCTCTTCCCCTCTCCCTCTCTCTCTTTCCCTCCCGGTTCCCTGTCTCCTTCTCGATGGGGTCTTGAAGCAGTGCTCTGATATTTGTGGGAGGTTCGGGGGACTAAGCCATGGGAAAGCCTGCTAATTGGTATTCGAGCACATCTGGTGATTTGCATAGAAAGGCTCGGTGATGTCACCCCTCAACACTCCATTAGAGCACGGTCAGAGCTGGCTCTCAAACTATTTTTGTTGGAGCCGCATGAATGTGTTCAGTGCACAAAACAAATTTGTATTCGTAACCTACAGGAGTGCCTACAGTGATCAACACCCCTAACCCCCCCCCCCCCACACCAGTGCCTACAGTATTCTACACTACTCACACAACTTTTTTGCATAACATTTACACCGCATCCATTTATACAGCTGGAAATATGCCAAATGCAGGTTAAGTACCTTGCTGAAGGGTACAATGGCGGTGTCCTACCTGGATCAAATCAAACCTGCAACCTTTAGGTCCTTACCCATTATACTACATTGCCTCCCTTCACCAAGAGTTTAAAATGGCCCTGCCGGTCTCTGTGAAATTGAGAGCTGGGAATTACATTACATTACAGGCATTTAGCAGAGGCTCCTATCAGGAGCGACTTACGCAAGCATTTACATAGCATTTTACACTGTATCCATTTATACAGCTGGATATATACTGAAGCAATGCAGGTTAAGTACCTTGCTCAAGGGTACAACGGCAGTTGAATCGAACCTATGACCTTTGGGTTACAAGCCCAGTTCCTTACCCACTGTGCAACACTGCCGCCATGTTAATGTTATCATTATTATTGTTATTATTATTTTTATGCCTCCGCGACGGCACAGCCGTCTGATTAGATTTTGGTGGTCAAAGGTCAAGGTCACTGTGACCTCACAGAACACGTTTTTGGCCATAACTCAATAATTCATACGCTAATTATGACAAAGTTTCACACATGTCTAATAGGATGAAGTGATGACATTTTATATCCAAACTGGCTACTCGTTGGCAGAGGCATACAACCGCGAGGCAGTAGGCCTATTTCTAGTTAAAAAAATATTTTTCCCAAAAAAAAAAAAGAAGTTTTACAGCAAGATATTTTATCCCATTGCTAAATTGAGCCTACATGGCAAGAGTTCTATGACT
>NC_049217.1:8343212-8355712 GCF_013347855.1 Anguilla anguilla
TTAAGTACCGGTGCTTGTGTTCCCCTTAAAATCAGCAACTGATTCTGTCCTTGGAACAGGGGTGGTTCTAGAATGCATTGACAGGGTGGGCATTTTGAAATATCAGTTTGACTTTCTTTTCAGATGTAATGAGCACGCCTCACACATCAATTTGATTTCAACTTTGTAGTGAGTCAATGAAACAAATCAAAGAACTGACAGACCGTTCTGAGAGATTGTAACTTTAGCATAGAGAAACATAAGCCTTAATCTTGAACTTTAACACATTTCCTTATGCAAATGTCTTCAGCAATGTCCTTCAAATAGCTAAGAAAAAAAACTTTGGGGGGGCGTCTAGTGATCACAGAGCGATGGGAAGGAGACTATTATTTACAGTAGACAGTGTTGGGTTGTGCACGTTACGCTATTGGAAAACGTAGGGCAAGGTAAACAGGTGGTCACCAAAACAAACAGCATCCCAAATAGCCAGGCCTGTATCTAAGGCCTACACAACACAACACATCAGGCCAGAAAAGCCCAGAAAAGAGCCGTGGTTTGGCATGGCGACTCACATTGTAGTAGGCTAGCAGGCTATGAAAACAGTGCGCAGGCTGTGCTATTCATTTACAGATTTACCGACTTGATCACTGGGCTAGGAGTTTGCTAGCGACCTTGCTAGGTAACAAGTATCGCTATAGCCAAAAACTGCATCACACTAGTTAGCTAATAGCCTAGTCTCATTACAGTAAATTTCAGCCATTACTGTCTTGACACTCTCAAAAGCTAATGTTCTGTCAATATCCCCCCCAGTCTACAACACCGAGACGACAAGCGATGCATAATCACAAAAACTTTCTTATCCATAGTAAGCAATTTCCAAGATCAAAAGGATTCACCCGTGGTCTGGTTTAGAGCTAAAGATCACTCAGCACGCCCTCACCCACCCTACTTTACAGTTTTTGGAGCTATAAAATGATCAGGTGCTTTCACTTTAAGAAACCGGGCATGTGGACTGTAGTCATCCTTGACCGAAATTTCATGAGGCAAGGTAGACTCACTACCTAGTTACTACCTGATCATAAAAGTTCAACGCCAAAACTAGCTAACGGTTACATCATTCTGCATCTTCAAGTGATAAAAAATAGACACTTGACAGTGGACAACAACATATACAGGCAATCTTTGTATATCAGAAAGGAAGACAATGCTAGGCCTACTGCCAAAAAAACCCCCCACAAATAATTAAACGGTTGGGCTCCAAACTAGAAAAAGGGGGAAAAGCAGAAAAGAAAACTAATCATAGCCTCCACAGTGCTGCAGAAGCTGTGGATGCTGGCACTGAGCCCGATTCTGCAACTCTGCTATGTGTGTGTGTGTGTGCTTGTGTGGTGTGTGTGTGCTTGTGTGTTTATGTGTGTGTAGTACAGGTAGTGTGTGTATAGCCACAGCGCTGCAGAAGCTCTGGATGCTGGCACCGAGCCCGATTCTGTAACTATACTCAGCAGAACTGGCGTTTTTCAGAGCAGCTTTTTAATTAAGGCCGTGTGTGTGTGCGCTTGTGTGTGTGTATGTGTGTGTGCGCTTGTGTGTGTGTGTGTGTGTGTGTGTAGTATAGGTAGTCTGTGTGTTAGTGTAGGTAGTGTGTGTGTGTGTGTGTCTGGTATAGGTAGATTGTGTGTTTGTGTGTGCTTGTGTGTTTGTGTGTGTAGTACAGGTAGTGTGTGTGTGTGTGTGTTTGTGTGTAGTACAGGTTGTGTGTGTGTGTTTATGTGTTATGTGTGTGTAGTACAGGTAGTGTGTGTGTGTGTGTGTGTATAGTACAGGTAATGGGTGTGTGTTTGTGTGTGTAGTTTATGTAGTGTGTGTGTGTGTCTGTGTGTGTGTGGTATAGGTAGTGTGTGTGTTTGTGTCTGCTCGCTCTGTTTGCCAGGTTGTGTGTGTGTTCTCTGTACTGATGCAACACTGTGTGAATGTGACCTGTAAGGAGGAGGGTGACTGTGTAAATTAGATGAGATTTGATCTGTCGAACCCTTTACTCTGTTTGCTTTGCGGTCATTGTCCACTGATCCCAATTATAGTCCTCTGTGAGCGCTTTATTAGCGTCGAGCTGATGGCTAAGATGCTCTCGGGTCATCAGGACGTGTAACGAGGTAATCACCTTTGTCTAAGTCAGCTCTGACCTTGGAAGTTAATCCCTCATAATTGAATTTCATTCACTCACCCGTGCATTGATCAACTTCGGGTTTTGCTGTGTTTATAGAGGAGAGATCTTTACTATGATAAACTTTATTTATAGAGCACCTTTCATGCAAGGAAAGCCTCTCGTGCTTCACAATGGAATGGAAATACGCCGCGTATAGAATGAGATTGAAATGCGTAATTAACCCAGCGAAGGAATAAAAACAATAAAAACCACGAGGGTGAAAAATGAAGAAGTTACGTAAAGATTACGTGAAAGCTCATATTTTTTGCGCCAAACTGTTCTGTAGATTTGGTGTGTAAACAGAAACGGACGCTACAAGAAGTACAAGAGCTTTGCTTCAGCAGACCTCGAGAGTACTGTTTGACCGAAATTAAAACGAGAAACACATTTATCGGGAATACATACCGGTGCCGATCCGTTTAGGAGCCCGTGTTTCCACGGGGGGGGGGGGGGGGTCCCGGGCCGGTCGCTTGTACGCGGACAGAATTTTTTGCAGGTTGCCAACGGCGGTTCTCTTAGTTTCTTCTGGAATGCCCGATGACAGGGCGTCGCGGGAAATTTTAACGAGCTGCCGAGAAAAGCAGCCGTTCGCTTTTCCGCCTCAAACTATGACACGAACATGGAGTTAGAAATGCTATCGAGATGAACGGAGGCTACCTTTTTCTTCTAATGCAAAATTTGGCACTAGATGAGCTCTGCTATCAAAGATATTTTATTCTTCTTTTGTATCAATAATTAATACTTTTGACCTGTTTTAATTTAAGCGAGGAAACTTTTGAGACAGCGAGTTTAATATCTGCGTGCAATCGCCCTCGGGAGCTGGCTAGGTTTTGCCCTCGGGTTACTGTGCTGTACGGTTATATCTCCGCATAACTTAAAATGAAAACCATGGCAACCTGTTATTATTCCTCCAAGAATGTTCCTCCTGTTAGATGGCCATCCTAATACTGTTTCGGAACTGGTCCGTTTTTTTTTTTTTAAGATGGTGCCCCTGTGTACTGTAGGGGGGCGACATAGCTCAGGAGGTAAGACCGATTGCCTGGCAGTCGGAGGGTTGCCGGTTCAAACCCCAGCCTCGGCGTGTCGAAGTGTCCTTGAGCGAGACACCTAACCCCTAATTTGCTCTGGCGAATGAGAGGCATCAATTGTAAAGCGCTTTGGATAAAAGCGCTATATAAATGCAGTCCATTTACCGTTACCATTTACTGAGATGAACTGGATGGATGCCAAGAGATTGGAGCTTGATCTCGCCGGTCTATGATCCCTAATTTCTGTGGCATCGGTACTCCTGAGGTATCTGGCTCCGGGATCTGCCGTTCAGCGCCGCGCTGTGAGGAGCAGCCGATCCTCCTCCCTCACGTCAGCGTTTCGTCGCTCAGTAGAGCGCGCGATTCCGTTCGAGCGGGAGATGGCCGCGTCGGCTCTCCCAGAGGGGGGACTCGGACGGAAAACTCCACCCTGAAGCACTTTGACATTGTTGGAATTTGCGTTTTGTGAAGTAGAAGGCAGCCTGGGTCTTATTTCCTATTTTGTGTTGTGTGTCAGTTTTACTACTGTAAAAAAAAAAAAAAAAAACAGGAAGTAGCCGGGCAGGATGGTCAGAGTGGCACCTCTCAATTTTCCCACATCCGTCCGGTTATGTTGACTCTCTCTGCCTCTTGTTTTCCTTCCTTGTTGTCTCCACCCCCAAAAGCCCCCAGGCTAATCTGGGGTGCGTTCTCAGGTCGCCTAGCGACCGACCGAGCGGCCCGGGCGCCTGTTTGGATGCGGGCCCGTCGCGAGGCGGCGTAGCCGCCTGGGTCACGCGTCCCCGTTTGGCAGGGGGTTTGCTGGCGGCGGGCCCGCGGGGCTCCGCGTCGCTAATGGCGGTAAGCGAATACCTGCCGCGGGCCGCGGCGTCGTCTAAAATCCTTAACGCAGGTGACACGCGCTCCTGGCACCGGACCTCAGAGCGAGCGCTGACCCTGCCAACCCTGCAACTTGCCCAACCCGCCAGCCCCCGCCCCGCCCCATCAAAACCAGCGCGGCTGATTCCGCAGTTTCGTGGCCGCACCTTTTTTTTTCTTTTTTTTTGGCGTGAACGGGCTCGCCTGGGCCGGCCTTCCGTCCGCGTCCCGGGCGCCGCAGCTTCCGTTCTTTAAAGGAGTGACGTGGCGGTTGAATGTGACGCTTGCCAAGTTGTCTTTAGGCAACACCGAAACGAATGTGCTCATGACGCACGGCGTCGATAAGATCCTCAAACCGGTTGAGAATAGGACGATAAATTTAGAAAAGCGTATTTCTCCAAAAAATAAAGACGGGACATGGTAAACGGTAAATGGACTGCATTTATATAGCGCCTTTATCCAAAGCGCTTTACAATTGATGCCTCTCATTCGCCAGAGCAGTAAGGGGTTAGGTGTCTTGCTCAAGGACACTTCGACACGCCCCGGGCGGGGGGATCGAACCGGCAACCCTCTGACTGCCGGACAACCGCTCTTACCTCCTGAGCTATGTCACCCATATGTAATTTTATACGTAATATTAAATGACATATTTAATACTTTGCTGAGCCAGTTCAGGTTAAGCGCCGCGCTTCAGGGGTACAATGGCAGCGGCCCCGTTTGGGAGCCGAACCTGCCGCCTCCATGATTGCTAGCGCGGTTCCCTGGCCGTTAGCAGCTATGCTGCTGCTCGGGACTCCTCAGCGCTCCCAACGTTAGCGCTGCGGGGAACACTTAGGGGGCCACGTCTGCTAATTGGGATGCGTTGGAGCGCTCCTAAATTCGCCGGTAAGTGAACGCGTGCTCGCGGGCACCTGCTCTGAGAATGGCGCTCTACCTCCTGACTGCGGGACTGAGGGCCAGACCCGCTCCCCTGACGGCGTGTTTCAGGGATCTTACGGTGCTTCTCGTTTTTAGCGCTGAGGCGTGTAGTTTTCTCCGAAACTCTAGTCTAAAAAAAAATGAAGTCAGCGACTAGTGAAGTCAGCATCTACATACAGCGAGCTCCAAAACAAAAGAAAAAAAAAAAGACTTTTTTTCTTGATTTGGTTCTGTACTCCACAATTTTTGTTTTGTAATCAAACAATTCACACGTGGTTAATGTGCAGATTCCCAGATTTTATTAAAGATTTTTTTTAAACGCATTTTGGATTCACCGTGTGGAAATCACAGTACTTTTATACATAGTACGCCCATTTCTGGGCATCGTAATGTTTGCGACAAATGGCTTCTTGTGTTTCTGACGAGTCATGTGCATTCAATTGCTTCCGTTGATAAATCGCTTCCTTAGTTATTAGAGAGCTCTTTCAGTATCCAGTCTTGATTGTAGTCTCGATTGCCTTTTGAGTTTATTATTAGCTTTCGTCAACACGAGGACCAGAGCTGTGCCAGTGAAAGTCAAGGAAGCCGTTATGAGGCTGAGAAATAAGACTGAAACAGTCAGGGACACAGGCCAAACCTTGGGCTTACCAAAATCAGCTGTTTGGAACATCAGTGAGAAGAAAGGGTTGCACTGGTGAGCTCAATAATCACAATCAGGGCCTGGTCGGCCTAGGAGAACCTCCACAGTTGATGAAGAGTTGTCACCATAATGAAGAACAGAACCGGTCAGGCACGCTCTTCATCTGGAGGCAGGCACATGTCATTGGCTACTGCCCACAGAAGCCTCCACGTACAGGGGCTACACTGCAGGATGCAAGCCGCTAGTTAGCTGCAAAAACGAGATGGCCTGATTTAGTTTGCTAAGAAGTACTTGAAAAGAGTCTGAAAAGAGTTCTGGGATGAAGGTCTTGTGGACAGATGAGACAAAGATTGGCTTGTATCAGAGTGGCAAGAGCAAGGTGTGGAGGTCAAAAGGAAATGCCCAAGATGCAAAGCACCCCTCTCGCCTGTGAAACACGGTGGTGGAGGTTGTTATGGATTTGGGCTTGGCGGCTGCCACGGTTACTGGCTCATTTGTCTTTATTGATGATTTAACTGCAGGTAGAATAATGTCTTTATCTGCTCGTTGGACGGCACTTTATCCTACAGCAGTATGTTTGGACAGTGAGTCCGAACATACTGCTAAAGCAACAAAGGAGTTTTTCAAAGCCAAAAAACTGGAAGGTTTTTGACTGGCCAAGTCGTTCATCTGATATGAATCCAACTGAACTTTTGTTTCATAAGCTGAAGGAAAAAAAAACATTTAAGGCAACTAGCCCCTGAAACAAGCAGGAGCCGAAGATGGCTGCAGTGCAGGCCAGGCAAGTCATTTTAATGAACGTAAGGTGGAATTTGCCTCAGAATTTGGCTGTGCCGTGTCGATCGCGCAGAATGGAAATTGATTTGGCGCTTCTCTACGCGGAAACCTGCGCTGTTGATGCGCAGGCGCTGCTGTTTTAGTGTGCAGTCGTCTTCACCCCTGCAGACGCCTGACCTTTTGCAGTCCCTGCATTTCTGCAGTTGTGGCTGTTCTCTCCGCGGCACTGGGGATGGATTTCAGTGTCCTCAGTGCCCTGTGGTGGAATATCATTCAGTCCAGTGTTACTAATATCTCTCTCTCTGGCCCTCCCCTCTCTCTCTCTCCTTCTCCCCTGCTTCTCTGTCTCTCTCTGTCTCTGCCTGTGCTCGTCTCTCTCTCTTTCTCTCCCTCTCTCCTTCTCCCCCCCTTCTCTGTCCCTTTTTCTGTCCCAGTCTCTCTCTCTCTTCCTCCCTCCTATTTTCTTTGCACCCCCCCCCCTCAAATAACCATTTCATTCTTTGCTGCCCACTGGCCCTCAGGGTGTGGCAAACCCTTCACTTAGTGGATGTGCTGTGTTTGTGTCTCTCTCTCTTCCTCTCCCCCTCTCTCCTTCTCCTCCCCCCCTTCTCTGTCTCTCTTTCCATCCCAGTCTCTCTCTCTTCCTCCCTCCTATTTTGCTTGTCCCCCCCCCTCCCAAATAACTATTTCATTCTTTGCTGCCCACCGGCCCTCAGGCTGTGGAAAACTGTCACTTCGTGGATGTGCTGTGTGCATTTCTCTCTCTTCCTCTCCCTCTCTCTCCTTCTCCCCCACTTCTCTCTCTCTCTCTCCAGATATATGTTTATTATGCGCAGAAAGAGTAATGCTTTAATTGCCAGTGGCTGGACTCGGACACTTTACAGGCAGCTGTGCTGAATAGTTTTTTTTTTTAGCGCATTTTGAATCTTATCAGCAGCCAAAGAAAGATGAGTCCTTGTACATGCACTATTGCATGTCCCCTGTCCATAAGAGGCTTATGAGCAACTGGCACCTGGGCCACTGGGCTAGTTTCATTGGCTGAACCACAATGGCCTAGTTTCATTGGCTGAACCACAATGGGCTAGTTTCATTAGCTGAACCACTGGGCTAGTTTCATGGGCTTGACCTCTGGGCTAGTTTCATTGGCTTGACCACTGGGCTAGTTTCATGGGCTTGACCTCTGGGCTAGTTTCATTGGCTGAACCACAGTGGGCTAGTTTCATTAGCTGAACCACAATGGGCTAGTTTCATTGGCTGAAGCACAATGGGCTAGTTTCATTAGCTGAACCACTGGGCTAGTTTCATGGGCTTGACCTCTGGGCTAGTTTCATCGGCTGGACCACTGGGCTAGTTTCATCGGCTGAACCACAATGGGTTAGTTTCATTGGCTTGATAGCAACGATATTTCTACACATGTTTGGGGACATGTTTAATGTGTTGTGCTTTACATGTGTGCCACATTTTGTGCCATGCTTACTAACTTCATATGCATGCTCTTTACCTACCAAGAGAAATGCGGTTTGCTGTGGACAAATTGTTTTGCAAAAAAATCAGGCAGATCCAATAAGAGAGAATATCCAGAAAAGGTTCATGCTGCTCATTACTCAACAACCTGTGACCTCCATCTGCATCAAATTAACATCTGATTCACTATGGTATTGATACAAGTCAAGTATCTGTGCAACCATCCCAAATAGTTACTGAAAACAGTACAGCAATGTCATTTTATTTATGAAGCATGATGGTTTGACCATCAGGTGAAGATTTTTTATAAGATTTTTTTTTTTTTGAGCGTGCTTTACGCCAACCCTAATCTTCTCTGCTGCTTTTGTTTACATTTACAGACGCTTATTATCTCAGCTGTCTAAGCACAACACCCCCCCCCCCCATTTTGTTTTGCCCCAATTGTACAAATAGAGTAAAAGCTTTAAGCTGAGAAAGTGCTGATTCCATAACGTTAATGGGAAACGTGCCCTTTATTTTACGAGGGATTCATAGGCAACACAAATAATGGTGCTGGAACAATACCGACTAATGAAGAGTTCAGTTGAATGACCTGCAAATGGGCCTCTTCAGCTATCTCGGTTTAATGAATGATATTTATTAACGTCATACGGTCATTGGAGTTGTCAAAATATTTGTCTCCATACAATGGAATGGCCCGCTTCATTTACAGAGGGCAGATTCATTGTTGTGTTTGTCGTCAAGCAGTTCTGCATTGCATGACTCAGCCAACAATGCCGAATGATTTCTCTCTCTGTTTAGTTTAGTTTAGTTTATTTGACAAAATTAAAACACATGTATCAAGAGATTTGCATGTGAAGAAATTGTCAAGGATAACACGAAAAAAGTCCTGGACTTATTTCCATCGTGGTCCTTAATGTTCCATCAGCCATAGCAAGATAATGTCAGGCTTCAAAAGAACAACACAACATACAAAGATTCTTACCACAGTCTAAAATATATAATCATACTATAACTCTTACCACAGTCTAAAATACATAATCATACTATAACTACTGTTTACATCGCGTACAATTTACACCCATTTTAATGCACAGTGCTATATAAACAAAATGAGCCTAATATAAATAGTAAGCCAGCCACTTATATGGGGATATTTTCCAAAAGCTTTTCTTTGATCATTGTGTCAAAGGTGAAAGGTCAAAACATGCTCTTTTGCACATGAATGCGTTAACGGAGTCTTCCTCGTTCAGCCATGACAGCCGCCATGGTCACCAACAGGTTTACGTATTGCGTAACTTAAATAGATTGCGCCAACCTGCCGCCAAGTTTCAGGTAGTCTTAAACAAGGCTTCCTGTTTGTGATGTTGGTTTATTGGTAATGAACGATCTTTGTTAATTGGACACATCCTGTATTGCATGTATTGCAAGGATCTATGCCACTGTCCCAAATAGTGAGCACCTTTAACTAGTGCAGTCATATGTCGCATTTTGTTTATTGAACGTGATGTTTTGACCATCGGGCGAGCCTTCGTAAGATATTTTTTTGTAAGAGGGTTACGTCATCGACTGATCTTCTGTTCGTAAATATTTGTCATTTTGGTGCTGACATTTATGTAGGCTCATGTTACTGCACGTGAGTGTGTGCCAGACAGTTGAGTCGCTGGTTCCCTGGTGGTGTAGCTGGGCGTGGCTGCCCACGCACGGCAGGTGCATTGGGAGTCGTATGTAGGCTATTATTTTTCAGTTTAACGGTGCGAAAGCGTCGCGGTCGTTTTGTGGATATTCTCCTCTGTGCTCCTCTGAGTATCCAAGGAATGCTTCGGTGAGATTTTCATTTCAGTAATGGTCCCTGGTCAGTGATGTCATTTTAAGTGGTTTACACAAAATCCAGTGTAGCAGGAAATCCAACATGGTGGCCGTAGTACTCAAATACTGCGTATAAAAATGTTCAATGCGAGGAAATGCATATGTATCCCAATTTTCTCTCATCTGCAGCTTTCACTATGCTTAAAATTTTGAAATGACGCAAATATAGTAGCTACTACCAGGAGGCCATTTTGCATCCCTGAGTTAGTGTTTACAGATCTGCTATGTTTGGTGAGTTTTTCAGAAACTATGTGGATTTTATGGCTGTGTTGGAAGTCGTAATAAAAATAAACTATTCTGTAAAATTGCACTACGCACCTTTGTTGCTTGGCCCCCCTAAATAACCATTTACTGGCCCGCAGGCTGTGGCTAGCCATCACATACTCTCTCTCAAAAGGATTTACATTTTCTCCCTATTGTTGCATTTGTAGAAATCCAGTTTACTTTAGTAATACATTCAGATTTTCTTGTATTTGTCACGGTGTAGGATTTCTCCCACGTTGCTCCTCTGTCTCTGTCTTGGGTCTTTTGTTAATCGTGGTTTTTTTGTGTCTGCCCTTGTGACACTAGGCGAGCATTTTATGCCCAAAATGTACTTTTGCAACCTTGAAAAAAACGCGATGTATAATGATTGGCTCGTGTAGTCTTGTGATTTGGAAGTTAAGGTTTGTTTTGAAGTTGGTGAACTGCCATTGCGGATCTCGATTCAGAAATTCATTTTAATCTTTCTTGTGAACAGACTCTCCTGGCACATGGCACGTTGGCTGTTGAAAGCAGGCTCTACGAGCGAATAAGCATGAACAACATGCAACTGTTTGTTTTCTGGTCATCCTGATAGAAGTCTGCATACAGTAGCTTGAGCTAACATCATGCCTGCCCTTGCTGTGTTTAGCTGCTTAAATCGCTAACAGAAGTGAAGCTAAGCAATTTGGTTAACGTCAGCTGGTTGGCTAACATTCGGGGGAGAACATTAGTGAGTAACTTCAGCCCATCTGGATTATTGGCCATTGAAAGCTGGATCTACGATTAAATAAACAGGAATAAGAACAACAGTTGTGTTGTCTGGATGTCTTGACCGGGCACATTCATTTAGCTCAGCTGGCTGTGCCTGGTTATTAATCTTGTTGCACCATAGGGGAATCCTGTTCAATGGGGTGGGATGATCAATGATTCATTTTGTCCGTTTATTGGGAGGTGTGTGCCAGCACTTCATTTTCTTCTCTCTTGATTAACGTTAGCCCTCCATCATTTAACTGAGACTGCTTAACCCAAATCGAGGGTCAAATCGTGACATGAGAGATGCATTTTGTGTGCTAAATTTAACATGTTACATTTGGTGCCTCATACTTTTGGAAGATTAGAATTTTTGTATTTTTTAAATTTAACTGCCAGGGCCCAGTTCTGACAGTATTGATGGTATACAGCAGTAAAGTGAGTGTGAATGTGAGAAGGCCAGCCTAACATGCTCTCTCCCTCCCTCCCTTCCTCCCTGTCTCTATCTCTCTCTCCCTCTTTCTCCTTCCCTTCTCTCTCTCTCTCTCTTTCTCCCTCCCTCTCTCTCTCTCTTTCTCCTTCCCTTCTCCCTCCCTCTTTCTCCTTCCCTTCTCCCTCCCTCTCTCTCTCTCTCCCTCTTTCACCTTCTCCCTCCCTCTCTTCCTCTTTCGCCTTCCCTTCTCCCTCTCTCTCTCTCTCTCTCCCTCTTTCTCCCTCCCTCTCTCTCTCTCTCCCTCTCTGCAGTCACTCCTCGGGCTCCATGGCCGCGGCGGCGCTGCGGGGCGGGGAGTGGTCGTGCGGCCGCTGCACCTTCCTGAACGCGGCGAGGGTGCCGCGCTGCTCCATGTGCGAGGCCCCGCGGCAGAAGCCCGACCTGAACCACATCCTGCGCCTGAGCGGCGCGGAGGAGCAGGGCTGGGCCTGCCCCCGCTGCACCCTCAGCAACCCGCAGGGCTCCGGGGCCTGCTCCGCCTGCGGCTTCAGCCCCGCCCCCAACGGCCCGCTCCCGCCCAGCGCCTCCGCGCCCGCGCCCGGCCCCGCCCCCGCCGCCCTCGGCCCCGCCCCCGCCCCGCCCCCTGTACCCACGGCCCCGCCTCCGGAGCCCTGCAGGCAGCAGCCCAGGGAGGAGCCGCCGCCGCCACCGCCGCCGGCGCGCAAGGCGGACAGCAACGGGGAGACGGCCCCCCCTGAGCAGCAGCAGCAGCGGCCCGGCTGGGCCTGCCCCCGCTGCACCCTCCACAACACGTCCGTGGCCCTCTCCTGCTCCGCCTGCGGGGGGCCCCGCAAGCTCTCCCTGCCCAAAATCCCCCCGGAGGCGCTGGTGGTGCCCGAGGTCCACACGCCGACCGCCGCCTTCCCCGTCCCGGGGCCCGTCCCGTTCCTGATCGACCTGACCGAGGACTCGCCTCCCCCCCCCGCCCCCCCGGAGCCCCAGGAGCCCCCGCACTGCGGCCCCCTCCCCTCCCTGCAGAACAACCCCGTGCCTCGCAGCCGCCGCGAAGTCCCGCCCACCGGCAGGCCTTCCAACCCCCCCCCCCGGCCCCGCCCCCGCCCCCGCCCCCGGCTCGGCCCCGCCGCCGCCCCCCCGGCCCAAGCCCCGGCACGCCCAGCCCCAGCCGCAGGAGCCCCCTTACCCCGGCAAGCGGCTGAGCACGCTGGAGGAGGAGCCGCTCCCCCCCCCGGCCCCGGCCCCGGCCCCGACCCCGACCCCCTGCTGGAAGTGCCCCGCCTGCTCCCAGCCCGGCCCGTCCGGCTCCGCCCCCTGCCCGTC
>NC_049217.1:8360712-8420460 GCF_013347855.1 Anguilla anguilla
TGAAAGGCTGCCATGCAAGGTACCAGTCAGCTCGTCAGGGAGCAATTAGGGTTAGGTGTCTTGCACAGGGACACGC
The DNA here is from genome assembly GCF_013347855.1 of Anguilla anguilla. NCBI lineage: Eukaryota > Metazoa > Chordata > Actinopteri > Anguilliformes > Anguillidae > Anguilla > Anguilla anguilla. Next base: position 8,360,789 of record NC_049217.1, read on the forward strand.
TCAGGGCAGGGGATCGAACCGGCAACCCTCCGACTACCAGACAACCGCTCTTACCTCCTGAGCTATGTCGCCCCAGGGCAATACTCAGTCAGGTGGACACAGACCAGTCCAGGAGCAGTAAGCTCGTCCTCCTGTCTCTGCCAGCTCGTCCTCCTCTTCCTCCCCGGTCCGAAAGTCAGGGGGTTTTTCTGCAGGTGAACGGCGGGCCTGGACCCCCATCGTCCCGCCGCGCGTTCTCGTTCTCTCGTAAGAACGGCGAGCGAAGTGCGCAGCGGCACGCCGTTATTTATATCTCAAACGCGCGGCTCTCCGCCTGTACCTGGGGGAGTTTGGGTAATGGTGCCGCCGGCTGCCGTCCCTGGGGGGGGGGGGGGGTGGGGGGGTGAGGAGGAAGTGGATCTGAGTCCCCCCCCCCCCCCCCCCCCTCCTTTCGAGGTACGCGGAAGAGGGAGGACGCGTCCCCACGCTGTTGTTTCGGGCAGCGCTGCCCGGGCAGAGGTGAAAGAGAGGAGGGATATTTATAGAGCGACGGCAGGGGCGATTACGCGCTCTCTCGGAGCGAGGATAATGACATCATTAGAGGAGAGAGAGAGAGGGAGAGAGAGGCAGAGAGAGAGAGGGGGAGAGAGAGAGAGGGAGAGAGGGAGAGAGAGGCAGAGAGAGAGAGAGGGAGAGAGAGAGAGAGAGAGAGGGAGGGGGAGGGAGGGAGGGAGAGAGGGAGACTGGGGGGGAGAGAGAGAGAGAGAGAGAGAGAGAGAGGGAGAGAGGGAGACTGGGGGAGAGAGAGAGAGAGAGAGGGAGACAGGGAGACAGGGAGAGAGGGAGACGGGCCGCCCCGCTCTGGTTGGGCGTCCACTCTTACCTGCGGCCGTCGTCCTTCCCCCGTCAGCCTCTGACCAGCTGACTCCGCCCCCTCAAGGCCGTTCTGCACTGAGCGCCCCCCCCCCCCCCCCAAACTCTGCCCCCCCACCCTCCAAACACCACCCTCCCCCCTCCAAATACAACCGTCCCTCCTCCAAACGCTGCCCTACCCCCTCCAAACACTGCCCCACCACCAAACGCTGCCCCCACCCTCCAAACACTAAACCCCCCCACCACCCCCTGAACACCTGCCCCCCCCTCCAGATGCTGCCTCCCTCCTTTCCCTCAGGTTCTGTGCCCTTGACTCTGCACCAGTTTCAAATTTACACACGGTCGGCCTGAGAATAAATCGATACGCACTGTAGTCGCTGCAGGTGTGATTAATTCCGTCTTTAATTCCGTTTAAAAAAGTCCAGAGGTTCGGAACGCTGCCCTGCGTCACGGAACGCGACGGAGCTCTAAGGACTCTAAAAATAGGTGATTAATTCCCGCTTTCGGAAGCAGCTAGCAGCTGCGCGCGGACCAGCTGTAGCCTAGCGTCCAGGCCGCGGGCCAGTCCTGCAGCCTGGACTGGGGCGGGGGGGGGGGGGGCGGGGGGGGGCTGGCGGCCCGCCAAGCCCCAAAACACGCCGTCCTGGGCTTGCAGAGCCCGTCCACGTCCCGCGCCGCAGTCTGACCAGCCCCCCCCCTCCCCCCTTCCCCACGCTGGCCCGTCCCGTTTGAGAAGCTCACTTACGAAGATGCATGAAATGAAAGCTACGCTAACATCAGCATGAAGCTGTTTCTTTCTCTTGTGTTTTTTTTTTTTTTTTAAAAAGAACAGCTTTGAGCCTCTGAGCTTTCGGCGAAGAGCAGATGCTGTTTTCGTAATTTGGGGCATTTATCTTTGGATGAGTTAACTGAGGTAATTGAAGGGGAGGGGGGTGGGGGGGGGGGGGGGGGAGGGGTGTAGTCCGTCCGTTAGCGGTAACTCTCTGGAGCTACGCTAGTCCGGGGGGGGGGGCGGACAGACCTGCCAACGCAGGAAGGAAGTGGCTGCTGGGCATTATGGGATAGGAGGCCGGTCTGAGTCGGTCGTAATGTTAGAGGAGGGGGGGGGAGGACCCTGAGATGGTGGTGGGTTCGTTTGTGCTGGCCATCGGGGAAGTTCGCCGACGGCGCGACTATCGACCTTTTCACCCGTCTGTAAATGGTCGCGAGCTGCGTTACGACCACGTTCCGAAATCTAGTCTTACTGCAGGGGGCGACGTTCGGGTCAGTTTTTTTCCACTGGCCGTCTGGTTACTGGCCTTCGCGCTGAAACTACTGGCCCATTCACAAATCACTGTGCTCCGATGCTGCCAGTTTAGCATTATCGTTCGGGCGTGTCTGCGTCATAATTCGGACGCAAACAACTAGTGACGCGCAATTTCTTTTTGTTTAACCTTTTATTTATTTTTCAATTGCGCATCAATGAAGGCTGAAAAAATGTGCAGAAATGTACATCGCGTTTTGATCGACATGTTATCTACAATTCACCACAGAGAGAACAAGACAATAGGATCGCACCAGAGAGAACAAGCTGAGAGCATTAATGAGAGTTAGAGGGGAACTGAGGGCAGGCAAGTTTCTGTTCTAAACGAAGAATAGTGTTTTAAAAAAATATATATGATCCTCACAGATCTGTTGGAAATAGTACAAGAGCAACAACAAGGATCTTGTGAACTGCGGGTTGCTAGCTAGCTAGTATCGCTGAAGAGTACTGTTAGCTAGCTAGCTAATGAGTGAGCATCACCTCGCGCGCAGCTAGCCGCTTGAAACGTTCCTCTTTGTACAAAGTTCCTTTCTGTACGAGGGCGCGTTCCCTCGTGCGATTCTCTCCCGTGGCGTGGATTTGCCGCGGTTCTCCTCCTCTGCGTTTGTTTTTATTTGCGTGTGCGCTTTCGAACTAGCGCCGTCTCTGAACTCGCGGCGTACCGCTTCACGCTTCCTTCGGCGTTTCGCCGTACGTTTCCGGCTCTTCTCTTGCGGCGGGTTCCCCGCTGTCGCGTCTGCTTTAGCCTTTTTGCGCGTTTACGGACATTCGCATCGTTCTGTTTGCGTTTGCGCTTTCTTTTTTTCAAAGCGTGATCGTTCGGTTCCTTTCTAGCCGCTGTAGAGAGCCGGTGCGAAGGTGCTTACTCAGCGGGAATTAATACCGTTCTGTGGCGCGAAGGAAATCTCTCTTGTCTCGTGCTGTCAGCTTGTCAGCAGTCTGCGGGCTTAATCGATAAGAAGGCGTTTCCTGAAAAGGCAGTCTCATACTGTTGTATCATTTCAGTCTGAAAAATATATTTTTGTGGATTTTTTTTCCCTCTGGAAAAGCGGCCCCTTAAAAACTAAAAATGACTGGCTCAGAGCTCTGGGAGAACAGTGACTGGCCAGCAGGAAAATGGCCTTGTCAAGACCTGTTCTGGCGCATTCCTATGGCATCCTTGCTGAGTTTGGTGTATTGTGGGGACCCTGTGTGTGTGTGTGTGTCCCGGCTGAGTTTGGTGTACTGTGGGGACCCTGTGTGTGTGTTTGTGTCCCGGCTGAGTTTGGTGTACTTTGGGGACCCTGTGTGTGTGTGTCCTGGCTGAGTTTGGCGTATTGTGGGGACCCTGTGTGTGTGTGACCCTGCTGAGTTTGGTGTATTGTGAGGATCCTGTGTGTGTGTGTGTATGTGTGTGTGTCCTGGCTGAGTTTGGCGTATTGTGGGGACCCTGTTTGTGTGTGTTCCAGCTGAGTTTGATGTATTGTGGGGACCTTACGTGTGTCCCGGCTGAGTTTGGTGCGTTGTTGGGACCCTGTGAGTTTGGTGAGTGCGGTGTTGGGACTCATCGTGACCCCTTTTCCCTCCTCTCCCAGAACAGAGTGAACTTCGTGGATGACAGCTTCCCCCCCGGACCCCAGTCGGTGGGCTTCCCCGAGGGGGACAGCGTCCAGCAGCGTGTCAAGAAGTGGCTCCGCCCCCAGGAGATCAACTGCAACAACTTCAAGGACCGCGTGGTCAAGTGGTCCGTGTTCCGCACCCCCCGACCATCGGACATCCTGCAAGGCCTTCTGGGAAACTGCTGGTGAGACACGAGAGAGAGAGCGTGTGTGTGAGTGTAAGAGTGGGAGAGTGTGTGTGTGTGTGTGTGTGTATGTAAGAGTGGGAGAGTGTGTGTGTGCATGTGGGGGTGGAGGGCAGCACGTGTCTTAAGCACACAGTCCTGTAACTGAAGGAAGCAGCCATTTTGTTCTTCGTGGAAAGGTCACTGCACTCAGTGTCTGAAAGGCAATTTGTCATCTGTCGCCTGACCAATCATTTCTCAAGGTGATTTCAATCAGGGTTTGTTAAAAGCACAGAGAATTTATGGGACAATGAAACCACACAAGGAGCTCTTTCCCCTTTTATTTTCTTTTGCTTTGGCGTTACCCCCCCTCCCGAATCTATTTGCCCCTTTTTGCCCTGAAAGCTTGAATCAGTGTTTCTTTAGCGTCACGCGACGGATTTTCAAAGTTCTCATTCAGTTCTGTGTGCTGTCAGTGTCTAGTGTCTCAATGACATTTAATCTTTAAAAATTTGCTTCGGAACGTCATGTGACTGAAGCGTAAGACTGCGCGCGGGTAACTGGAAGATCGGAGTTTTTTGAGTTTCGCTGAAGGGCGATGTTCGATGGGCGAAGCCGGGGCTGTTTTTTTTTTTGTTTCGTTTTTTGCGCGTGACGGCGAGGGACCGGCCGGGCTGGCGTGACTCTCCGGCTCCTCCCCCTGCAGGTTCCTGAGCGCGCTGGCGGTCCTGGCGGAGCGGCCCGAGCTGGTGGAGCGGGTGATGATCACGCGGTCCATCTGCCAGGAGGGGGCGTACCAGGTGCGGCTCTGCAAGGACGGCACCTGGACCACCGTGCTGGTGGACGACATGCTGCCCTGCGACGAGTACGGCTACCTGCTCTTCTCCCAGGTGAGCCTTCTGGAACGTTCCGGGCCGCCGCTGTCGCTGAGTGTGTGTGTGTGCGTGCGCGTGCGTGTGTGTGTCGCTGCTCCATTAGTTGGAGACTCTCGAATGCATCGGCGAGACTTCAGTACAGCGGATCGCTCCATGTCAAAGCGGTAATAATCAATAGCAGTCCGTTATCTGTAGCCGCTTGTCCTGCGCAGGGTCGCGGGGGGGGGGGTGCTGGAGCCTATCCCAGCATGCATTGGGCAAGAGGGACAAATACACCCTGGACAGGCTGGCAATCTATCGCAGGGCTAATAGTAATAATAATATTAATTAAAAAAAAAATAATAATAATAATATGTTTTGAGTGAGGTATAATGGGATAGTGGTTGGCAAGGCACAAAAATGACTGGAGGTTCAACCCGAAGAGCACCTTTTTGAGAGAAGGTGGAAGGAAGCATTCGGAGCGGACGGGAAATAAATCTGAGCGCCTCGCCGGTTCCTGGGCTCCGCGCTGACCGACCCCGCGGAACACGGCTCCGCGATGCTCCCCGCTGGGCTGACCGCCAAGGGTTCAGTCTCACATCCTCTGGGATAGGGTGTAATTGTTTAAGAGATCGTCTACTGCGGCAAAAGTGGTGGAGGAGCTAAAAAAAAAAAACATTGTACAAAGATAACGCCGGTTTCGCTTGTCTTTTAAAGAAAGACTGCCGGGTGGATTTTCGTGAAATTTTGAGGATTGCTCTAATTATCGCTGTTCCCCTTTAAAAAAAAAAAAAAAAAAATGTCATCAGCATCGGTGATACGGACTGCGGATGAGTTTAAGCGCAGTTCAAACCGTTACCTACCTCGGCGCTGTCGCGTCAGGTTATTTATAGCCAAACGGGCTTCACAGAAATGGTAAGAGATTTAAAGGACGATGTAATTTTAGAGAGTTCCAAGAAAAGGGAACTTAAATGGGAGAATTGGTACAAGGACTACAATTCTAAAAGGATTACAAACGAAAGCGGGAAATAAGAGCTTTTAATAGATTTTCGATTGAAATCTAATATATAAAATTTCTGTTAGAAATAGACACACGAAAGCAACCCAAAGCACTTTTTCAAGTGGAAACTTTTGAAACTAGCTGCTGTTGTTGGGGCCTTTCGTTGGGGCATACGCCGTTCCACGGTCTGGAAGCACTGAAGGAAATGGAAGCTTTGCCTGCTGTTCTGCAGCCAATCTGCGGGACACTGAGAGGTCAAGCTTCTGCTGACTGATGACCAGGTTCGGTTTTGGGGGGCGATGCTTTTGCAAAAAGTTCAGGATTCTAGTATTCTAGTGCCAGTCAATTTAGGATTTTAAAAACAAGTAAAAGGGTCTTAAAGGTAATTCCGAACGAGATGGCAGGGCTGGGGTAATATGGACTGAATATGCCTTTTTTTTTGGTCGATAGTCTTGCAGCGGCGCTTAGAATCGAATGAAAAAAAAGTGAATTACCATAATCCAATCGGAAGAAGCTCACTTTATTCCCGTTTCTTATATTGTCGTGTCGCGGGGCGACATAGCTCAGGAGGTAAGAGCGGTTGTCTGGCAGTCGAAGGGTTGCCGGTTCAAACCCCGCCCTGGGTGTGTTGAAGTGTCCTTGAGCAAGACACCTAACCCCTAACTGCTCTGGCAAATGAGAGGCATCAATTGTAAAGCGCTTTGGATAAAAGCGCTATATAAATTCAGTCCATTTACCATTTACCATATTGTGCTGAAAGCTTAAGTCTGAATCTAAGATACCACTGGAAGTGTCGAATATGAAATGTCGAAGCATCTGTATATGAAGAGACAAGTGTCTTATTAAAACGGACTAAATGGGAAACGAAAGAAAATACTCATTCGATGACACGATGGAGAAGAAAAAGTTTTTGTTTTTTTTGCTCCGTCGTTTGAGTTCCAGAGAAAGGCCCAGCGGCAGTATTTGGGCATTCCAGAACTGCTTGTGTCTGAGGCAGTCATCTGCTCCTCGTGCAGTCAAATAGACTGTGTGTGTGTGCGCTCGAGTGCGTGTGTATGATTGTGCGTGTGTATGTGTGTTTGTTGTTGCGTGTGTGTCCTTGTGCGTGTGTCTGTGTGTCTGTGTGTGTGTGTGTGTGCGTGTGTCCTTGTGCATGTGTGTGTGTGTGTGTGTGAATTCTTTGGATGTCCTAACACCCCCCCAAAAGTGTCCCCACATTGAACGGGTTCTCAAGAGAGGACCCTGTTGGACCAGCATCAGCCAAAGCGCTCGAGGTATAATGTCTGACACCAAGGAGTCCTGGTCTCAAATGATCTTTTCTTCTTGATACTTCGATCGAATAATAATCCAGCTTCCGTCTTTTAAGCTGGAGACAGCTGTTAGACATCCACATTTGTATGTTTTTTTTTAGACAATCCTACGAGATTGCTGATGGCGCTGTTATCTTTAGTTGACGCTGTGGTTTACAGTTCTGTGTCACTGGCGTAACGATGGAAACTCAACACCGTTTTCTAATCACGCTGCCAAGTACACTGCCAGCGTTGGCTCTCGGTCAGATAGGGATTTGTACCGGCTGAACACCGTGCCTGAGAGACGAACCCGCGTTAAGGCGAGCGAGCAGAGTTTCATCATCCGTCTTCCAAGAAGCGGCGGGCGGACCGGTCGAACGAGAGCGGATAACCTCCCCAGAATCCGTACTGAAAGGTCGAAGGTCATTTTTACGACCGTAACCAGAGCTACTTCCAGCAGCAGAAAAAGTTCAAAAACTGGCTCTACTGTTTTTTCTTGTCTTCATGGGACACGTTAGCTTCTTAAAAGCACATATTGAACTGGTCTGACGTGGCAACATCGGCAGCCAGGAGACTGCTATGTAGCCCTTGAGGAGCGACCAGGTCAGGATTATGTCCTTAGTTATGCGATTATCCCGACGTGTGTTTGTTTTGTCTAAAAAGAGAAAAAAATATAAAATCAATCACCTTCCTTTTCCTTTAATGTGGAATGCAAAATGGTGTGTCTGTGTGTGTGTCCGTCTGTCTGTCTTTCTGTGTGTTTGTCTGTCTGTGTGTGTGTGTTCATCTGTCTGTGTGTGTGTTTGTGTGTCTGTCTGCCTGTCTGTGTGTCCGTCCGTCTGTCTGTCTGTCTGTCTCTGTGTTTGTGTGTCTGTCTGCCTGCCTGTCTGTGTGTGTGTCCGTCTGTCTGTCTGTCTGTCTGTCTCTCTATCTGTCTGTGTGTTTGTCTGTGTGTGTGTGCTTGTGTCTGTCTGCCTGCCTGTCTGTGTGTGTGTGTGTGTATGTGTCCGTCTGTCTGTCTGTCTCTCTATCTGTCTGTGTGTGTGTGTTTGTGTGTCTGTCTGCCTGTCTGTATGTGTGTGCGTGTGTGTATCTACAATAACTGCTGCAACTTCCACTGTGGATTCGGGGTGCGAGCGCGTCCCCGTGCCCTCCTCCGAAGCAGGCGGCGTCAGCCAGCGCTTTCGTCGCACCTCAGTTTGTCCCGACGGCCGCCAGCGCTAAAAGCGGAGTCCTCCGGGAGGCGGTCACAGAGAATGGCCCTGTGCTTTCGCCGGGGAGAGACGGCAGACTCTGTTCCGTTTGCGGTTTCACGTGAACGCTGTGGAAGTCTCAGTTCGGTTTGCTCATCTCGTGACCTGGTCTGTCACCATAGTCCTCCGGTCGTTTGCCGGGTTCTGGAAGTTTCCGTTTCACTTTTGACCGGTACTTTTTAATCATCCTCGTGGAGCGGACTTCTCTTTGTTGGAGTAGTGTGGGGGGTAAATGAGCTGCCTGGTGGGTGTAATAGGTCCTGCTATGAGGCTGTGAGGTCCAGCTGAGGCTCCTGAGGTGATGAAGCAGTTTCCATCTCCGCTCCCGCCGGTGTTGGGAGCCGTGAGCGGAGCCGTTTGTTTCCTGGTGGGGCGTGGCTAAGCGGGTGTGTCTTGCAGGCCCAGAGGAAGCAGCTGTGGGTGGCCCTGATCGAGAAGGCCCTGGCCAAGCTGCACGGCTCCTACTTCGCCCTGCAGGCGGGCCGCGCCATCGAGGGGCTGGCCACGCTCACCGGCGCCCCCTGCGAGTCGCTCATGCTGCAGGTCAGCTCCACCAACCCCCGCGAGGAGCCCATCGACACCGACCTCATCTGGGCCAAGATGCTCAGCTCCAAGGAGGCCGGGTGAGTGCTCCCAGCCTGGGGAGGGAGGGACCGGGAGTGGGGCGGAGGGGGAGAGGGAACAGGACTGGGGGGAGAGAGATAGGGAACAGGACTGGGGGGAGAGGGAGAGATGGAACAGGACTGGGGGGAGAGAGAGAAGGAACAGGACTGGGGTAGAAGGAGAAAGGAAACAGGACTGGGGGAGAGAGATAGGGAAAAGGACTGGAGGAGAGGGAGCAATGGAACAGGACTGGGGGGGAGAGAGAGGGAACAGGACTGGAGGAGAGGGAGCAATGGAACAGGACTGGGGGGGAGAGGGAACAGAACTGGGGGAGAAGGAGAAAGGGAACAGGACTGGAGGAGAGGGAGAGATGGAACAGGACTGGAGGAGAGGGAGAGATGGAACAGGACTGGGGGGAGAGGGAGCAATGGAACAGGACTGGGGGGAGAGATAGGGAATAGGACTGGGGTAGAGGGAGAAAGGAAACAGGACTGGGGGGAGAGGGAACAGAACTGGGGGAGAAGGAGAAAGGGAACAGGACTGGAGGAGAGGGAGAGATGGAACAGGACTGGGGGGGAGAGAGAGGGAACAGGACTGGGGGGGGGGGGGTGAGCCAATGTGAATGTAAAGTTACTGAAGGTCATTTTGACAGAGATGGATGGGAGATATTTTCAGCTCCATTGTATTTGCTTATGAAAAGCATGCATGTGCCTCGATGTAAAGTCAAATGGAGGGTGTAAGGAGCTGTGGTGTTCTCACCGAAAAGCAGAAAGCAGAGCTGAGCAAGTGACTGATGCCTCTCTCCACACAGCCCCCCCCCCTCGCTACACCCTACCCAGGACACTTCAAATACAGAATCCCTCAAATATATGCAAGGTCTTAAGAGATAACTGCTCAGACACACTCTATCCAAGCATGCAACTCCACAGACTCCAGCCTGCACTGATATCCCAAGATCCTTTTCTTTTTTTTTTTGATTGTTCCGCACGCCAGCGTGACACCCCTGGGAGGGAGATGCGGCAGTTCTGGGAAACACTATTGGTTGCCACATGGGGAGAGAGAGAGAGAGAGAGAGAGAGAGAGAGCGCATCCACACCAAACACAAAAACAAATATACACCTTCACCCTTCCCCCTCACGGCTTTAGGGCAAAAACAATAAACTAAAACAACAAATTCAATTAACGAAGACAAAAGAAAGTAAAGCAGAGAGACTGCTTTTCAGTATTCCACTCGTAACTGACCAACTTTTCGGTTGACCAGTTTCTGTCTTAGCCTTGTTTGCTCAGATAAACAAAACTGAGATTAAACAAAGTGAACGCAATGATATTTCTTTTTTTTTTGCTACATAAGAGAAGGGAAAGCTCTTAGTACAATAGCTGCTGCCTGTCTGACCATGTTTACATGTAGCAACAAAGGATGAATGCGAACTGTCGTCTATAAACCCTTCACAGAAGGTTTAGAGGCCGTTTCTGAACTCAGTGTTCATCGTTTCTAAAAATATAGGTGTAAACGGAGGGACTGGAGACCCTATAACCTCTGTCGCCTTACAGCCTGTCACCACCAGGTGGCAGCACACATAACCGGTACATGGTATCTGAAAGGATAACGTCTACCGGTTGCCTGGGAAAACAGTGACTCAATTAGATCTGTGACCTGGAAGGTTAACGTGTGTGTGTCGAGAGGCAGGATTGCCACCTCTCTCTGTCTCTCTCTGTCTCTCTCTCTCTCTCTGTCTCTCTCTCTGTCTCTGTCTCTGTCTCTCTCTCTGTCTCTGTCTCTGTCTCTCAGGGAGCTCGTCCCCAGAAGCTCTCTAAAGTTCTCTGCAGCACCTTTTCTATACCAGAATCCTTTCAGGGGTTTTCTCATTCATTAAATGGAGAGCATTTTGTCTAAATGACTCACTTTTTAAAAAAGGGTTTTGCTTGGCCCGAAAGGCTGCTTCTCCTCTCCAACAGCTATGAATCAATTTCTCTCAATCAATTTTTTTATAGCTGAACTCGGTCAGGGTTGTTAAAAGCGTGGTAAGACGGACTGTGATTTATACTGTGAGGTATTCTCTTACTGATGCCTCATCAAGTAGCGTAGCCGTGTTAGCCTGTGCTCAGTAAATGAGCTAAAACTCAAACTAGTTAAACTCATGGTTTCAGCCTGGCACAAATACATCGCAGTGTGTCTTGATTCAGCTTTATCGACCCTGTTAAAGATGACAGACGGCCGTCTTAACGTACTGAGGTCATAATGTTTATTGATGCATATTATTTTTACTTTGTTTCTCCCTCCGGAGTCTTAATGTTACCCATGGAACTATAAAGGCAGGGTTGCGGTCACATGTTGTCATTGCGGGGGGTGTGTCTTCTGCCCAAAATCTCCCCACACAATGGGCCTCATTCGCAAAACTTGTAAAAAAATTCTTCTTTCTTTCGTTCTTAAACGTTCATGCGAAAAAAAAAACCAACGTGGGATTCGCAAAACACGCGCAGACCTTCGATTTTGTGCGTATCCCAGGTGTATCGGAGGATGGATGGCAGTTGTTCGCAAATTGAATGCGTGTGCCTGTTGGTGTTAATTAGCATGAGGAAACGTCCTAGCCGTCCCATAAAAGGCACGTGACCTGCAGGGTCGTGTGCAAAGATCAGTCGTTCATTGCTGTCTGGAAACATAGCCACGCCTCTTATGCGTGGTCCCTAGAGACGCACTCTCTCTCCAAGGCCCAATTAGCCAAGCGCTCCTAACGCTACAGATACGCCGTTGCTAAGCGTTGGATTTGGCCACACGCCTGCCGGTCCTTATATATCATTATCAATCGTCATCATCAATCACTTTCATCAGTAAATGAAATGAATTCCCAGCAAGGTTGTTGTCGTAAAGTAAAACTAAGATGAAAATGACGTGAGAAATAGCATTATGGAAAACTGAAAGCAAAAAACAAAACAAAAACTAAACAAAAAATAGCAAACATGCTGTTAAAACGAACTAAAACTAAACTGAAATAAAAAACTGTGGAAAAAGGTTACTCGGCCTATTTAATGTTAGTATTTTATAATATTTATATGATAATAGTATTCCCAAATATCTTTTTGATACTATGAGGCCTGCCCTCACCACCCCGTCCCTCCAACCTGCCCACTGTCCCCGACCACCTGCCACACTGGCTCATCTCCACGTCTTCCCGTAAACGGGATTGGCTGAGCCAGTGCCCGAGCCCCGCCTTCTTCACACCCCCCGGTCACAAAGCAGCTGTGATTGGTTCAAACGTCCATCCCTGCTTCTGTGGTCAGAGCGAGGGCAGTTCCTACACTTTCCAGGTCGTTTTTGGAAATTTTATTTATTTATTTATTTATTTATTTATTTATTTTTGCCATTTTTCTCCCATTTTAGTCGTTATACAAATTCCCCGTGTGTATCACGGTCCTGATTGATGCGCTATCCTCTGTCGGTCTGGGGGGGGGTGTAGACTACCACATGCCTCCTCCGATAAATGTGGAGTCCCCAGCCGCTTCTTTTCGCCTGACAGCGAGGAGTTTCACTGGGAGAGCGTAACGCGTGCGGAGGTTCACACTATCTCCCCCAGATCCCCTCCCTGCTGAACAGGCGCCCAACCAGTAGGAGTCGCTAATGCAACGATCAGGACTCATACCCTCACCGGCTTCCCACCCGCGAACACTGCCAATTGTGTACGTAGGAACTCCTGACCGATACGGAAGTGCCGCTGCAGGGGATTGAACCCGGGTCTCTGCGGTGGTAGGCGAGTGCTTATACCTCTACGCTACCCAGACGGCCCTTTTGGAAATTTTATCGCCGTCTCCCGACGACCGGGGCCGTGCTCAGAGAGCGCATACAGGCTAAAAGGAGAGAAAATGGCCGCCCCGGTCAGCCTGGTCTCCGTCGTCCGTGGCCAGAGCTGGTCTCCTCGGATATTTATCTGCTCGGGCTCCTCCTCTGCGGTGCGAGGGGACGCCTGAAGGTGCTTTCCGTCTGTTTCTTCAGAGGCCTGAGCGTCCGCAGACGCCGTTCTCCTCTCCAGCAGAACGCGGGATCGGGGATAGGAGCCTTTAGCGGCGGCGCCGCTATCGAACGCCCTTCCCAAGGCGGTTAAGAGATTGCGGGTCTGTTGATGTTTATAATCTGGGTGTGGCCTGAGCCTTTGACTGACCCGCTGCAGCTTGCTTTGTTCTGCCCCCTAGTTTTAATTCCGTTTAAGGCTTTTCCCAGAGTAACCTGCCTGTGTGTTTCTCCTACAGTGACCGCATTTGTAACAGATGTTTTTTTTTTTGCTCTCAGCCATTACCGTGTGTCATATTGAGTTGGTACAGCTGCATTTAATACAGAGAGTTATGCGTTAGTTTAACCTCTGTGCTCATTTGTGTTTTTTGTAATGATTTATTGGCTGAATCCTAATGGTGACCTGCTGTCTGTGTTTGTGTCTGTCCATGTGTGTGCACTTGTGTGTGTGTGTATGTGTGTCTGTACGTGTGTGTGGGTGTGTGTATGTGTGTGTGTGTGTGTGTGTTTGCATGTATGTGTGTGCATATGCGTGTGTGTGTATGTGTTCGCATGTGTGTGTATGTGTGTGTGCGGTTACATGTGTGTGTGTGTGTATGTGTGTGGATGTGTGTGTGTGTGTGTGTGTGTGTGTGTGTGTGTGTGTGTGTGTGTATGTGTGTATGTGTATGTGTATGTGTGTGTGTATATGTGTGTGTGTGTGTGCGCACATCAGATTCTTAATGGGAGCCTCGTGTGGAGGTGGGAACATGAAGGTGGATGACACGGTGTACGAGTCGCTGGGACTCCGCCCCCGCCACGCCTACTCCATCCTGGACGTGCGCGACGTGCTGGGCTTCAGGTGAGAGGGCGGGGCTGCTTAACCTGAGGCACCAATCATCAGGGGTGGGGGGGGGGGGGCTATCAATAAGTCAAAACGTTACAGTGTGACAGCACTTATATTTAAGACGCTGTGTTTATCTTACTGCTCATCGTTATTATTTCACGGTCAGACGGATTGGTTAATAAAGTTGAGGTGATGTCGCGCTGACTGCGAGGCGCGTTTGGCTCCGCCCCCTCCCGCAGGCTGCTGAGGTTGCGTAACCCCTGGGGACGCTTCTCGTGGAACGGCAGCTGGTCGGACGAGTGGGCGGACTGGCCCCCGCACCTGCGCGGCGAGCTGATGGCGCACGGCAGCGGGGAGGGCGTGTTCTGGATGGAGTACGGCGACTTCATCAGGTGAGCCGCAGCAGTGCCATTTCCCCTGCTGCCCCCTGGTGTTTGATCTGGGCTCGTGCAGCCTGTCTGTTGGAGTGTTGATGCAGTTAACGCAGCTGTGGGCAGTGAAGGACAGTCAGGACGAGTCCTAGATAAAAGCTCAGAAAGTGCTGATCCACCAGGCCTTTCTCTGGAGCACTGATCTTGAGCAGCTTCTGAAGAGCAGTAACTCGTTCAGGAAGCCAAAGTTTGCAAAACACAGAAGGGTGAAAGCAAATTGACTCTTTTTTTTCTTTTAACAGTGTAAACAAAGCAATTAAGTTTTCACCATTACTTTTTCATTCACAGTATAAAACCAACAGGCTCACTCACAGTGCTGGACTGGCTGACTGACTTGCACTGTCAGACTGACTGACTCACTCACACTGTCAGACTGACTCACTTACTCAGTGTCAGACTAACTGACTGACTCACTCTGTCAGACTGACTCACTCACTCACACTGTCGGACTGACTCACTCACTCTATCAGACTGACCGACTCACTCACACCGTCAGACTGACTGACTCACTCACTTACTCTGTCAGACTGACCAACTCACTCACACGGTCAGACTGACTCACTCACTCAGTGTCAGACTAACTGACTGACTCACAGTGTCAGACTGACGGACTCACTCACAGTGTCATACTGACTGACTCATTCACACTGTCAGACTGACTGACTCACTCACTCTGTCGGACTGACTCACTCACTCACTCTGTCAGACTGACCAACTCACTCACACGGTCAGACTGACTCACTCACTCAGTGTCAGACTAACTGACTGACTCACAGTGTCAGACTGACGGACTCACTCACAGTGTCATACTGACTGACTCATTCACACTGTCAGACTGACTGACTCACTCACTCTGTCGGACTGACTCACTCACTCACTCTGTCAGACTGACCAACTCACTCACAGTGTCAGACTGACTCACACTGTCGGACTGACTCACTCACAGTGTCAGACTGTCAGACTCAGGGCTCGTTTATGTGTGATGTGCCGTGTGCATTGACCCCGGTGGGCCCTGTGTGTGTGTGTGTGTGTGTGTGTGTGTGTGTGTGCACAGGTACTTTGACTCGGTGGACATCTGTAAGATCCACTCGGACTGGCAGGAGGTGCGCCTGCAGGGCTGCTTCCCCAGCCGGGCCAGCGGGCCGGTCACCGTGACGGCGCTGACGGTGCTGGAGAGGACGGCGCTGGAGTTCGCCCTCTTCCAGGAGGGCAGCCGGTACGGGACGTCCCAGCGCTGGGATAGCGAGCGGCGTTTCTGCGTTCTAGAGCTCACACTGTCTTTCTCCATCATCTTTACTTTTTTCCTTCTGCACTCAATTTCACGATCCGCACTCAGCTAGCGGTTGTCAAATGGCTCTTATTGGTTTGGCGGTTTTTGGTCAGACAAATAGGCTTTTGATTTATTAAGGACAGTCACTTGTCTTTCATCACTGCTGGTGAGATCTGTAGTGCTAACATCCCACTGAACTCTCTCATCCTTGCCTGTGGTGCTGGTATGAGTGATGTAATCTTCAATGAGCCTCTGCTTGTATGAGTGATGCAGTTTCCCATGAGCCTCTGTGCTGGTATGAGTGATGTAGTTTCCCATGAGCCTCTGTGCTGGTGTGAGTGATGCAGTCTCCCATGAGCCTCTGTGCTGGTGTGAGTGATGTGGCGTGGTGCTCTCCCCCCCCCAGGCGCTCGGACACGGTGGACAGCCACCTGCTGGACCTGTGCATCATGGTGTTCCGCGCGTCCTTCGGCAGCGGCAACAAGCTGACGCTGGGCCGGCTGCTCTCCCACAGCAAGCGCGCGGTCAAGAAGTTTGTGGGCTGCGACGTGATGCTGGAGCCGGGGGAGTACGCCGTGGTCTGCTGCGCCTTCAACCACTGGTACTTCGAGCCACACACGCCTGGTGAGAAACACGCACACACACGCACACACACACACGCACTGGTACTTAGAGCCCACAGCGCCACACACGCCTGGTGAGAAACACGCACACACACACGCACACACACACACACACGCACTGGTACTTAGAGCCACACATGCCTGGTGAGAAACACGCACACACACACACACGCACGCACTGGTACTTAGAGCCACACACGCCTGGTGAGAAACACACACACACACGCACACACACGCACACACACACGCACACGCACTGGTACTTAGAGCCACACACGCCTGGTGAGAAACACGCACACGCACACACACACACACACACACACACACACCCACTGGTACTTAGAGCCACACACGCCTGGTGAGAAACACACACACACACCACACACACACACACACACACACACGCACACGCACACACACACACGCACTGGTACTTAGAGCCACACACGCCTGGTGAGAAACACACACACGCACACACACACACACACACGCACTGGTACTTAGAGCCACACACGCCTGGTGAGAAACACACACACACACACACACACACACACTCTCTCTCTCTCTCTCACACACACACACACACACACACACTCTCTCTCTCTCTCTCTCTCTCTCTCTCTCTCACACACACACACAAACATAAACACACACACACACACACACACACAGCGAAAGTAGATTATACTGTACCTGCTCAGACTTGCGTACGCTACCTGGGCACGTCAGTGATAAAATATCCAGAGGCTTCAATGCACTGTCAGAGACTGACGATGAAACACGGGTGACTTTTTGCTCGAGGTTTTAAAAATGATTGCTTGCGTTCCCTGTACCAAGATAAAACTTCTATAAATATGTATTTAAAATTACATCTGAGGGTTTTCTAATTTCTCATTTTAAACTGACATCTTCCCAACCTACTAATGAACTAATTACTATTTACTGCTTACTATTTACTACTAATTACTACTTCCGGTCAAGATTCATGGACAGTCAAACTGTCTAACGTGGTTGATGGCAGGGTGTAATGTAAGCAGTTATATATTCCAGAATGTTTGTGAAATATCTAGCCAAGAACAGTGGCTGTCTCTTACTAATAGGGGTTATCGGGATGAAACTGAATTTGTCTTAATATAGATGGCTCCCTAACTCGGCGTAGAGCTATTACGCGCTGTCACAAATCAGTTTTAATGGTTAAGTGAACTCAAAGTCGTTGCTCCGATGACAGTATGCCTACATGAGAGATCATGGTTGCAAAAATATGCTTAATAATTGAAAGTAAAACAACCACACATAGCCATGCTTATCACTCTGTGCTCTGTACCTGCAGTTTCCAGTCCCACCAGCAGTGGGCGCCTCAACCAGGACTTCCCAGGGTACATCTTGGCCATCTACAGCTCTCGGCAGGTGATGGTGGAGCAGGTGGAGGCCATGGCGACCACCGTCGCCGATGCCATTATTCTGCTGACCGAGGACAAAGGAGAAAGACATGAGGTGAGCGTCACGACTAGACTCCAGAGCCAGAGCCGCGACACGGCTAGAATCCGGCTCAGACACGGCTCAGACACGGCACAGACACGGCTCAGACACGGCTCAGACACGGCTCAGACACGGCTCAGACACGGCTCAGACACGGCACAGACACGGCACAGACACGGCACAGACACGTCTCAGGCCGCCTCTTGTTCAGCTCCATTTCTGTGTCTCGCAGTTTCAGTGAATTGCCACTGAGTTGATGTGATTGGGGCGACATAGCTCAGGAGGTAAGACTGATTGTCTGGCAGTCGGAGGGTTGCCGGTTCAAACCCCGCCCTGGGCATGTCGAAGTGTCCTTGAGCAAGACACCTAACCCCTAACTGCTCTGGCGAATAAGAGGCATCAATTGTAAAGCGCTTTGGATAAAAGCGTTATATAAATGCAGTCCATTTGATTGGTAAACTGGTGTTTAGTTTGTGGGTGTAGAAGTGAATAGTAAAGCAGTGGTTAGTCCGTGGGTGTAGAAGTGAATAGTGGGCATTGCTGGACAGGGGATGACCAGATGGGCAGGGTTCGATGGGGGGGGGGGGTCAGTCAGTCGGTAAGGAGAGAGCCCGACAGAGAGAGAGGAAGACAGAGACAGGGAGGGGAGACGGAGAGAGAACGGCATATCATGGCGATGCGGTACTGATGGCGTGCACCCATAGAAGAGGACAGCCAGGAATAGAATTGGGCAGTTTTCTTGACATTTTAATAGAAGCATTCGTCGCGTTTATATTAGCTCCAGACGGGATGTAAAACACACATGGCCTAATGCAGATTGAGCCGGCGGGCAGGGGCACCGTGATGTGGCGGAGTGGGCGATCGAAACGCTTTCATTTCCACGCTGCCCCCCTGCGCCAGGGTACCACCTGAACCCCAGCGTGAGGCCTCTGCTTTTTACCCTTTTCCATTTCCGCGAGAGAAAAAAGAGCATTTTAAACTATTAGGCCGTGAGGGGTGTAATGAATTGGATAATTGGGGGCTTGCGTTGTTCTGTTATGGTGTGGCGGAGAACGCTGTTACTCTGGCCGTGTGGGAGTTTATACACCTCTTTAATGGAGGCAGGCGCGGGGGGGTGGGGGGGGTGGGGGGATGGGGCTGTGTGCCCGTGTGTGCCTGTGTGTGTGAGGATGTGTGTGTGTCTGTGTGTCTGTGTGTGCCTGCGTGTGTGAGGATGTGTGTGTGTCTGTGTGTCTGTGTGTGCCTGCGTGTGTGTGCCTGTGTGTGTGAGGATGTGTGTGTGTCTGTGTGTCTGTGTGTGCCTGCGTGTGTGTGCCTGTGTGTGTGAGGATGTGTGTGTGTCTGTGTGTGTGAGGATGTGTGTGTGTGTGTGTGTGTGTGTGTGTGTGCCTGCGTGTGCGTGTGTGTGTCTGTGTGTGTGAGAATGTGTGTGTGCCTGCATGTGTGTGTGTGTGTGTGTGTGCCTGCGTGTGTGTGTGTGTGTGTGCCTGCGTGTGTGTGTGTGTCTGTGTGTGTGCGGATGTGTGTGTGTCTATGTGCCTGTGTGTGTGTGTGTGTGTCTGGAGAACTGGCATGGTGTTGCACTGACTGGGCAGACCAATTTATTCGTTTGTTGTAATTATTCAACTTGAAACACTAGATTTCTTCAAATGATCGAATAGCATTTCAAAGCGACTCATCGTTGAAACGTACTTGAGTGTCAATATAACACAATTCCATCGAACGAACGTCGACACAGTTTCATGGGACGACCGCCTGGCTGGAATTGGTAGCAGCAGCGACTGGAAAAGCCACCTGTCAGAATGGCCACCTGTCAGAATGGCACCTGTTAGAATGGGCACCTGTCAGAATTCTGCGTGACGACGTAAAGCCAGCGGCCCAATCAAACTGTCTTCACACGGACGCCTGTAAAAAACAAGCCCTCGGAGTAAATGTGAAATCTGTCAAGCGTCTCTCTCTCTCCTGCTGTGTTAACAGTGGCAGGCAGGGGGGTGGGTGGGGGGGGGGGGGGATCTGTATGGAAAACGCTGTATAAATAAACATATTATTATACTGTCTGCGCGAAAGGGCTGTGGGTAAATTCGGAGGAAATAAACGGCTGTGTTTAGTGGCTGTGAGT
This sequence comes from Anguilla anguilla, assembly GCF_013347855.1. Classification (NCBI taxonomy): domain Eukaryota; kingdom Metazoa; phylum Chordata; class Actinopteri; order Anguilliformes; family Anguillidae; genus Anguilla; species Anguilla anguilla. The sequence goes on from NC_049217.1 coordinate 8,380,456, forward strand.
CAGATGTGGTTCGGGCGTGCGAGAGTGTCGCTTTTAAAGTGCCCCCCAGCCCAGGGGGGGGGCGCTGTCCCCCCCCTGCACCTTCTGCTTTGATTTGTTTCCGTTCGGCCAGAAGAAGAGCATCAGTGAGGCCGGGCGCCGATTGGGCCTGCCTTGCGTTCGGCTGTCCGACTGATCCCAACGGTGTTGGGTGGGGTTGAGGTCAGGACTATGTGCAGGCCAGTCGAGTTCTTCCATATCGTTCTCGACGGAGCTATTTCTATACGGACCTCGCTGTGTGCCCAGGGGCATTGTCATGCTGAAACAGGGAAGGGCCTTCTGCAAACGACTGGGAAAGCACAGAATCTTCTAGAATGTGATTGTATGCTGTGCCATTAAGATCTGCCTTCACGGGAACTAAGGGGTCGAGCCCAAACCATGAGAAACAGCCCCAGACCAAGGGGTGTCCAGATACTTTTGGTCATATAATGTGTGTGGCTTAGCCATAACAACTTGGAACTGACCTACAGCCCATGTGGGCTGTTACTTTGCATGCAAATGTTGGCACCTGTTTCATCCCTGTGTGTCCAGGACAAAAATACTTGACAATACCTACAGGCATGCATGGGCGGGCATAGTGGTTCGCACTGTCGCCTCACAGCAAGAAGGTTGTGGGTTCGAATCTTGGCTTGGGGCCTTTCTGTGCATGTTCTCCCCGTGTTTGCGTGGGTTTACTCTGGGTACTCCGGTTTCCTCCCACACTCAAAGACATGCATGTTAGGTGCACTCCTGCAGGTACCCTTGACTAAGGCACTTGCCTCAGAACTGGAGTTGGTCCCCAGGCGGTTCCCACTGCTCCTAGGTAACTAAGGATGGGTCCAATGCAGAGGACAAATGATACTTTATTGAACCCCGTGGGGTATCTTCTTAACTATCTTATCTTAACTATTCTAGCACAGTGAAGGACTGCAGACTAGCTCTGCTCCCTGAAGTGATGGAAATGGTGTGAGTTGGGGGTTGCCAGGTATGTCTGTCACTGACTGTAAACTTGTGCTCCCACTGCCACTACCACTGCATCCAATAGTACAACATACCTGGCAACCCCAAACTCACGGTGTACACCTACTAACCGCTACACCCAGTGGATGGATACACGGTCACTTGTCGGTTAATGGTTTGAATTTAGCTGCCCCTAAACTACCGTGACTACAATTTTGATTTCTGTTTTTGTTTTCACTCGTTATAAACATGCAAGGTGCAGTTGTAAATAACTCCGCTTTCGGTGATGCTGGAAGGTGTACTTCCATCACAGTTTAAGCAAAGCTAACGCCGCTTCCATCTGTGGCCATTCGTAGAGGTAGCACCATTACAGTAGCATGCAGCCTGTTAGGTATTTTCTACTGGGTGTACAGACATCGTCTAACAATGAGTAAGATAGGCAAAATAATAATAATGATAATAATCCTCAAAAGGTTGACCTGTATCTTTAAGGGGTATTGCCCAATCTGTGAGCATAGCCCAGCTGGTGTCACTTCATCTCTTGTGGCTTTTTTGTATGAACGTTTGAACTCCCCTCTGAAATTTCAGTTGTTAAAGCAAAAAGAAAAGAGGGCGGTTTACAAAGCTCTGCCACGTTCCGGGCATTTCCGTGCGTCACTGCCATCTACCGTCCACGCTTAAACCGGAGCGATATTCACTGGAGCCGCTCCGCTCGGGACGCCTCCGAGCACGGGCTGATGGCGCTCGCTGTGTCCCCCTGCAGGGCAGAGAGGGGATGACGTGCTACTACCTGACGCACGGCTGGGCGGGGCTCATCGTGGTGGTGGAGAACCGCCACCCCAAGTACTACCTGCACGTGTCCTGCGACTGCACCGACAGCTTCAACGTGGTGTCCACCCGCGGCAGCCTGAAGACCATCGACAGCGTCCCGCCCCTGCACAGGTACGCACTCTCGGCGGGCTAAGCTAGCGCTGGCGTGTGCCCAAATACGACACGCCTCTCAAGGAAAATTAACCTGTGAATTACAGTCAAAATGGTGGAAGGGTAGGCGGCATAGAGGGGCGTATAAAAGGTGGTGAGCTAGCTTGTTTTACATAAGAAATGCATTCAAATCCATATTTAAAATGCATGTGTTTGAAATACAGCCCAGCCATTAGTCAGAGGTTTAAATACTGGTGTAATTGAGCCTGCCGGTATGACCAGAATGCAGGGTTTGCACCTCTTTGAGAGTATTTCATTGTTTCCAATACCCCAGACAAGATCAGTAAAGTGTAGAAACGTATTTGAATCCAAAACAAATACGTATTTGTTCCAGGTCTGGCCGAGTAGATGATTGGGTGTGTGGTGCAGTCTGTTGATTAAAAGGCCTTGACAGGCTGTGTTTGTTCTGATTGGCAGCTGTCGTGGTGACGTCGTGTGAGGTCACATTTAGGCCAGTGCCCACCATTTTCGATTTAACACCTGAAATAGCTTTTGAAAAAGCACAAAAAGACGAGCTTGAGTGAATTCAAAATGCTGTTTGTTTGTTTTTTCAAACGAAAAATTTTAAAAGGCATATTTAATCCGCAAGTAAAGTGGAGCTATAGCTCAGACCAGGGATCAAAGGGAAATAAGCGGAAAAACTAGTCGGAACAGATGTGCAGGTTCAGCGGCCAGCGTGCGCCGTTTGAATTTTCTAAATGTGTGCGTATGCCAGGTGCGGTCCCACGCGTCGCACTCGATACGCGATCGCGGTTTTTCATAAGGAAACCAAGAAGAGAAACAACGAAAAATGGGAAATCTCTACTTTAGCTTTTTTTCGCGCACGATTAAAAACGGAAAAGTAAAATAAAAACGTCCGTTGGCCGTCCATTTCCGGCGGGTTTCGTTTTCCGGTCGTTAATCTCCTCGACTACTGGATTTGAATGAATTAGCCCAACCAGCCGCGCGTGGGTGCTTTATATACCGGCAGGGACCTGGGCAGCCAGATTTCTGTCACGGTATGTAAGTGCCGGGTTCTCACTGGGTGCGTGCGGGCGTTTGCTCTGCCGGGGCCACAGCCATGACGCCTCGTCCGCTGCAGGTAAGCCTGACTTTCACAGTCGAGAAGCAGCGCGTTTATTTCCGCTGCTGTGTTGGCGCACATCTCCCGGTTTGGAACGCAGGTACCGGTTAAAGACTAGGTTGGTGAAAAGTGGTGTTTCTCGGTCGTGAATGGGCAGGACACTGCCGTTGTACCCTTGAGCGAGGTTACTTAACCTGCATTGCTTCAGGATATATCCAGCTGTGTAAGTGGATGCAGTGTAAATGCTTGTGTAAGTCGCTCTGGATAAGAGCGTCTGCTAAAAGCCTGTAATGTAAATGCCTGTAATGTAATGAATGCCGAAGCTGAGGAGTGTGTTGATTTTTGTCGCCCCCTGCAGGCAGGTGCTGGTGGTGCTGTCCCAGCTGGAGGGGAACGCGGGGTTCTCCATCACGCACCGGCTGGCGCACCGCAAGGCGGCGCAGGCCTCCCTGGGCGACTGGACGCCCACCAAGGCCACCCACAGCCCCCAGCTCACCCCCGACATCGACGGGCTCCATCGGCCCCGCCCCCTATGACCCCGGCCCCCACCGGCCCCGCCCTTCTATGACCCCGGCCCCCTATCGGCCCCGCCCCTCTATGACCCCGGCCCCCACCGGCCCCGCCCCTCTATGACCCCGGCCCCCACCGGCCCCGCCCCTCTATGACCCCGGCCCCCACCGGCCCCGCCCCTCTATGACCCCGGTCCCCACCGGCCCCGCCCCCTATGACCCCGGCCCACTCCCTGCTGGGGGAGGGGCGCGGCCCTTCTAACCGGGGCAGGACTTCGGACCGCACGCAGACAAGGGAGGGGAGGGGAGTCCGCCCGTCCCCTCCCGTGGATCTGTCCTCAGAGAGAGAACTGTCGTCCTGCCAAAAAAAAAAAAAAAAAGGCTTTCGGTTTCGTGTTCGCATCCTGTGCATTGTGCTGTTCCAGGCCAGCCGAGGAAGGTGCTTCTCGTCGCAGGGAAGGGGCTATGTTTCTGCATGGAGGGGGGAGTTTTTGGGGGGGGGTTTGGTCAGCCCTCCACCCGCGGCCCCTTTCGGATGGTACGTCCCTCCCGGCCCGCCTTTACGACCCGCCGACCTCCTCCGCCTGACCTCCGCCTGACCTTGGCCCCCGGCGACGGGCCCAACTGCGGCGGCGGGCTTCCAGAAGCTTCCGCCACTTAAAGAAGGCGGAGCCAGCCTGGTCGTCTGCGTATGGGCCTGTCGGTTGTGTCTGGAAACTTTTTTATTTGCTTTTTAATTTTTTTTTGGTTTGTTTTTTTTTTTACTTTATCTTCATTTTTGCAGTTTTGTCTTCGACTTAATCATGTAATTTTTCGGGTTTGCGTGGAGCTCACCAGCTGTGGATCCTCAGGGTCAAACTCCTGGGCGTCGCCCCCTGCTGTGCAGTGACATTACGCAGCTGTACAGTACGTCACCCCAGGAGGGGTGGAGGCTGCTGGGGGCAGGGGGGGGGGGGGGTGGGGGGTGGGGGTGGGGGGGGTTCCGTTATGAGCTTAATAGGTTCTTAATCTGTGGTAATGGGCTGAGGTAGATGGTCACTGTGTTTCCGGTGTGTGGAGACTGCGGGCTAGCGGTGGTAGCCTATCTCGCTACGTCCTCCCTTCGCTGCTGTCGGTTAGCTTTCGCCTGCTCTTACTGGGGCCCGCGTCCTTCCGTATAAATCCCATTAGAGTTCCATTTATTTACCGCCGTTTATAACAGGCCCGTTGCCATGGCACCGGCGGATAGCTGCGAGCGACGCTGCGGGCGCGACCGGTTCCCGAGCCGTTTGTTGACAGCGCGGGCCGCGTCGCTCGTTCGTTTCGCGGCGTTGCATCACCCGCCCCCGCGTGCCCTCGCTCCTCAGCCGAGGCGGCTGCGCCGCATCGCCTGGTCGAGAAGCGCTCGTCCCGGGACAGACGCTCTCCCGCCCGCGCCTCGCGCCCGCCAGCGGCCATCCTCTGCCGGGTTCGATCGGTGGCCGTTTCGCGTGTGAGAGAGGCTGGGCCCGGCTGTGTAATGCAGTCGCCAGGAAACGGAAACTGCGGCGCTCTACGGGGCCCTGGGTCAGCCTTACCATCGCTCACACCGACAACAGGAAGGGGAAGGTCAAAGGTCATGTCACCCTCTCTCACTGTTCACAGGTATTCAGGAACACATCCAAGGTTTAAATATAAATTATGTATAAGCTTGGTGTCGTTAGTAACCAGCACACATCAAACTCTCATTGTGGGGCTGGTCCCCGACCCTGAGCACCATCCCCGACCCTGAACACCATCCCCCACCCTGACCACCATCCCCCACCCTGAGCACTGTCCCCCAACCCTGAACACTGTCCCCTACCCTGAGCACTGTCCCCCACCCTGACCACCGTCCCCCACCCTGACCACCATCCCCCACCCTGAGCACTGTCCCCTACCCTGAACACTGTCCCCCACCCTGAACACTGTCCGCCACCCTGACCACCATCCCCCACCCTGAGCACTGTCCCCTACCCTGAACACTGTCCCCCACCCTGAGCACTGTCCCCCACCCTGAACACTGTCCCCTACCCTGAGCACTGTCCCCCACCCTGACCACCATCCCCTACCCTGACCACCATCCCCCACCCTGAACACTGTCCCCTACCCTGACCACCATCCCCCACCCTGAACACTGTCCCCTACCCTGAGCACTGTCCCCCACCCTGACCACCATCCCCCACCCTGAACACTGTCCCCTACCCTGAGCACTGTCCCCCACCCTGACCATCATCCCCCACCCTGAACACTGTCCCCTACCCTGAGCACTGTCCCCCACCCTGACCACCATCCCTCACCCTGAACACTGTCCCCTACCCTGAGCACTGTCCCCTACCCTGAATACTGTCCCCCACCCTGACCACCATCCCCTACCCTGAGCACAATCCCCAAATGAAAGTGTTTAGTGCAAAATCTAGAAAGGAAATCAAGCTGCTCTCCTCTCACCACTTTTTCCATTCACAAGATGTTTGTTCATTCCAATCAGGTAAACAAACCACTTTTTTGGCAAGTAAACAGAAGTGTAGGACATCAAAAAAGAGATTATCAGTTCTGCAGGGGGATGGAGGGAGTAAGCTTTGATGAGAATTTTGTTAGGAAAGCATTTTTCCTCCTGGAATATTTTACTGGTAAGCAGAGATCCCTGGGCAGAACTGAGCAGAATACCGTATGCTAACATTTGGTGTTTTCAATCAAGTATCTGCATTTATATAAAACAGTTCATTGCAGTTCTCAGCTGACGTTGACTGTGGAATGGCAGAGGTTAAGATTAAGACTTTCGGCAGTTCACCTTTTCCTTAACTGAGTGTAGCAGGTTTTTAAAATAATAATAATAATAATCATCTTTTACCTCTATTTGTTCCTACACAAAATCTGACAGTAGCTGAAAGTAACGACATGTGCATGATTATTTTTTATTTAGTTCCTACTTGAATTTGGTGCACAAATATAAGGACTGAGCGTATTTCAGTTCCGTGAAATGGAGGTCCGTTTGAATGTCTCTGTGTTTCCTTCTTTGCTTGTCTTTTTTTTTTTGGGATGGTGCCATCTCAAAAATGCTGGATTTCGAGCTCCAGAATGTAATGACAGAAGGGTGCTGTGTGGTTTTTTTCTGTGGATGCTAAACAGGGTAACTTATTAATTAAGACTATCCAAACCAGCCTCTCAATCCAAGTCATTTGAAACTTGAATGGAATATATGAAATATTTGGGACGTTTTGCGAAGCGAATACAAGGCTGCTCTTTGTATTTAAAGAAAGATCTTGGTGTTTTCTGCACGTGAAATAGCCATCGCATTAATGTTGTGTTTTGCTCAGTCTCGAGGCCCTGTGTAGTGTTGAATGAATACTGATGACTGTTGTGCAACCTGACAGCCTTGACGCATTAAGACACTCGTGGTTTATACTATGGATGATACGTCTTCTCTCTCTCTCTCCATGTTTTATGGATGAATATGGTAATGATGTTTGTGGGAACCGCAAGAAACCCCGGAGGTTAATCTGCTACCCTCGATGGAAGCTAGAGGATTCTGTGAACTGGGACGCGTGCATGTGTTCGCCAAGATGTTCGAATCGGTGAGACGAACAGAAGCGGTTACGTATGAGCAGAGCCTTGCCCATTACCAATGAACTCAACCCCCCCCCCCCTACGAAAAGCCAACCCACCGCTGTTGCAGCTGATCGTGGTGAAGCACAGGGATTGTACGTCTTTCGTTTGCAAAAACGCTCTGTTCAATTTCACGTCCTTACCTCCTCGTCTTCTGGGTCATCTCATCTGCGGTACGATCGCGTTTGAATGTTAAGGGAAATCTCTGGCTCTCGGCGTGCTTTTTTTGCCACCCTCTGTCGTCAGAGGGCTTGACTTGTCCTTTTTGCTAAATTGTACAGGTACCAACCCTCCTTTGCCAAGCTGTGAATACTTTTATCCTTGGAAAAAAAAAGAATCAAGACCGACGTATGGCAGAACTACAAAGGAACACTTTTTGGGGTGGAGAATTATACAAGGAATATTTTATCCATTTTAGAATACAGAACAATCTATATGTAAAGAATATGTATGTATAGTTAGTTTGCAAACTCAGGTTCCAAAGGACCAAATAAAGGATTTGTTTTTTACGGGCAGGTCTCTGGGTGAGGTTTGATGATTGCATTTCCCCTTCCTTCTCCGTTTCCATTTTCACTTATTCATGAGTCAGGGTGGTTTGGCTCATACCCCCAGCTCTGTCTGCAGTTGAAAATAAAAACACTTGGGATACTTCGGGAGTTTTTATTTTAATCGGCAACACAGAGGCCAAACATAAAAAATAAAGAACATTTATTGTTGAGGGCATCGCAGAAAAAAAAATTCCAGAGGACGCTACAACTACAAGAAAAGTCAAAGTAAATGTCAACGTATTTATTCATATGAACTTAAACTTCTGCAAGCGCTCGAAAGCAAAATATCAGACTTCACAAATATTCTGAGAGCTCCAGAAAAATCACTGGTATGAAATATATGAATTGCCTCAACAGATGCATTTTAATAGTGCGCCTCCACAGATGATCTGTGTAGCCGATAACATCAATCTCAGCCATTCCTTGGCCAGTCACTTCATATGCAAGACACAAGTTTGAGCTTCGACTTCACCGCACTGCTCGGCATGTTCTCCACGCAGCTCCAGTATAATTATATCCACAAGGCTATCGCAGAGAGGCCTCTAATTGGATCCTTTTTTGAGATTTTGATTTTGTGCAGTTGAGAGAGGAGAGAAGCTCCTGCGTTAGAATGCTGGAAGCATACTTGTATGTACTATGGCCCGCGTGACGGGTTACTGATAGTTGGTATTACTGAGATGTGGCTTGGGGAAGGAGACAGGCACGCGTATTATGCAGAGGGGGTATAAACTAATCAAGGAGGACAGATCCAATGAAGGAGATTGGGGGTGTAGCACTTTTAATTAAAGTAAAAATTAATGCGCAGGGAGTTTGGGGAATACTCTCGTCCCCAGCGTGGAGCTCCAAGGCCTCGTTTGTGAAAACGTTCTCGGATATAAACTTTGAAATAGTCTTGAGATCATTTCCCAGGCTGGGTTCATTCTTCATTTGTAAAATTAACTGAGACAGTTGCTTACGGTGGCTTAAAGTGGTGCATCAGCGTCTTGCGCTGTAACGGCGTCTACCCGCTTTAACGGCTAATGCAGTAACATTGTCTTCCTTAATGTAATAACTGCCAGTTAACGTAATAACTTATTATATAACTTGTCTGTAATATAATGTAACAACGTATTACATTAACTGATGGTTTTTGTATAAACCAGAGGTTACAATTTGATGAATAATCTAATACTTCGACCGATAGTGTAATAACATGCCAAATCGGTGTCCAAACATCTTATTTCATATCTAATCGATACTAAGTATCTTGCCTGGGTGGTCCTGGGGTTAAGGTTACTGCCCCCAAAGATTTTAATCTGGTCTAATGCTCTTTGACACATCCCACCCATCTTCTGACTTTTCTGTGTCAATCACACTGTTATGATCACTCTCAAATGTTCTACTCACCCACTGTGGAAGCCCTGTTGGAAACCCTGAAAAAGTGCCAAACTCTCAGTGCTGTGTAGGACAGTCAAGGTGGCATACCTGCCATCTCATTCTCAATGTGTGCAGCTAAACCCACAGTTTCCCCCCAGTTGTGTCCTTGGTCACGAGCCAAATCACATGATATTTTAATGCGTTTAATTATCAGTTCGTCAACATCTGCAGTAGGTGTGAAAAAACATAAATATATTGCCGTAGAGCTTTCACTAAATTTTAAGGGGACAACAACCAACTTTCACACTCCTTGGGGGAGGGATGGGATCACATTACCCCATTCACATTTATGGGTAAAGTATTTCCCCAATAAAATAAGACAATTTACAAGAAAAACAGTAGAATGTTCCAAGTCCATTGTAATAGTAAATACTATCCTTTGAAGAAAAATTGATCGGTTTATTAAACCAATCAAAAACCAAAGTGTGGTCTCCTTCCAGAACTGTAAAGTCACCTTACATGAAAAAAGTGCACTGTAGTATTTACTATTACAATGGACTTGGAACATTCTACTGTTTTTCTTGTAAATTGTCTTATTTTATTGGGGAAATACTCTTCATCATTTAAGTAAGGATAAATCTTATTAATATAGAATTTAACATTATATATTATATGTAATGTTTAAAAAAAAAAAAAAAAAAAACATTTCCCTTACTTTTGGTAGTAGCATATGCCAGCTGCCACTGCTAGTAGCTCCGCAAGATGAAACTAAATTACAATAGGCTACACCTTATAACATAAAAGGTCAACCACAAGAGGGAGCCTTGGAATAGGACAGAATAATATCAATCTGTTATTATTATTATTATTATTATTAGTCTACTATTGTTTTTGTTCATAGCTGACAGTTATATATTAGGCCTACTTATAACTTATTTAATTGTTCTTTTGTGTTTTGTGCTTCTGCGTGCCTTGATAATATTTACAGAATTGTTTCCTCCGAATAAATCAACTGGAATTTCAAAAAATGTAGGCTATATCATGTACTGTGTTTGTCGACTGTCTGGATGTCTATCGTATGACTGAGCTTAGTCTTTGCCACTGGTCTTGCCCGAACGCGCTTCCGAATCCGCATTGGTTTTACCGACTCCGAGAACCTCCGATAGCAGTTGCGTCACCACACAAGCACGGATGAGACATAGCCATTCGAGAGCTGTGTGTGATTGTTGTCAACGACAATAAGCTATTGAAAATGAAGTTTAGTAAATATAAATTTGAATTTCAGCGTGCGAGATACTGACTGTTGTTTTTTGTAAAGGAAGTGCCGAGGAAAGGAGAGACATTTGAGAGGCCAAGACTCAGGGACCACGTCATTGCCTGACAGTAAGTTAGGCGAAGGAGAGAGAAGCGACCTGGGTAAGGGTGTTTGTTTTCAGTCGGTACGTTGGGGTTTAGACCCTCTTTTGACCCTGTTCTGTTGGGAGAACCGCTATGCGTTCGTTGTTGACCTTGCTAAGTGAAAGTGAAATTGTTTTACATTAGAAAAGGAAGAAACATCTGTTTTGTTCCAAGCTAGCTGGCTTCGGTTAATAAGTCAGGTAGGTATGTTCATAATTTATTCTGCTAGCTAATGTTAGCACGCTAATGTAAACTATATAGCAGTATCCTAGATTTATCGCTAGCTTCGGAAGAGACAGTAACTTCTCTATGTTAGGCAGCTAACATGTTACCCTGTCCGCTAAGAATTAACGCTAAATGCAGTCATCGTTAGCTAGCTTGGCTAACATCGGCTGCATATAATTGCTGGGAAATTGATACATTACAACTAGTCTATCGATAACGTATAAGGCTATACTGTAAAATGGTAGTGTAGCCAGTTAGCCAGGTTCGTTTTCAGATCGTGTTAATTTCACTGAAAAGGTGCTACCGTAACCAAACATGAGATCTCTTGACTAGCTGGCTGCTTGGTGTTTACAGTCTGTCAAGTGTCCGAGGAGAGGTAACGTTAGCCGGGGAGAGATCGCAGAATAGCAAATGTAACAGCAAAACCATTTGTGCTAATGTCAATTTTGTGACTAACAGTGTTTCCAGCTAGCTGACTGGCTGGTTGTTTATTGATAGATAGTTAACGGTAGCTGCCGGTTAAAATCAGGTGGCACCGTTGACAGTCAGTTTGGAGTCGTGATAACATGATTGCCGACTAGTTTGTGTCAATTTGAAGTGTTGTGTCCATGTCTTTACTTAGAGTTCGCTTACTTACGAGTTAAGTAGATAGGTAGCTAGCTACCTGCAGTCAGTGAGTGTAGTGGATAACCAGGTTGCTGGGTAACTAGACAAACGAACGTTGTCGGTGAGTTATTCACCACTGACATGCAATTTAATTTGATGAAATGCATGGTTACACACAAGGTTCGCTGGGTCGTATTGATCCGGAGTAAATGTCAGACATGCTGAATCGATGTACACAAAGAAGGTGGGTTTGCCGCACTAAGAGACACGTGCATTTTTGCAGCAATGATGGAACCCTTTCCCTTGAATGCAGACGGACTACATATGTTGACTTGATCGGAGAATAAGACCCGAAAACCAATATTCTCACATTTCTAATACTGGAGAGAGATTTTGGGGAAAGAGATGTTGGGTATTGCATCGGTGTCATTTCCCTCACCTCTTTTACCCCTCGTGTCATACGCCCACGATTAGTTCCCTGTGGTCACTGGGCCTGTGTTCTGACCCTTGTGCTTCGGGGGGGGGTCTCTCTGTTCTAGAGCCCTGAGCCCCTCTCTGTGCTGTGTCCAGTCCTGCAGGGGGAGGCGGGGCTTCTGCGGGCGAGGGCGGGGCTTCGGCGGGAGGACACGGCGGGTGCCGAGCCGGAGACACGGGGAGCAGGATAGGGAAGCAGCAGGGCGGGGCCGGCGGCGGCGCGGGGCTGGCGGAGAAGATGGCGGGCAGCCCGGAGAAGAGCGCCTCGGCGCAGGAGCTGAAGGAGCAGGGCAACCGCCTCTTCCTCGGCCGAAAGTACCAGGACGCCTCCGTCTGCTACAGCAAGGCCATCGTGAGTCCCGCGGGGGGGTGGGGGGGGCGGGGCCCTACTGAAGGCCTCGTGGCCAGGGCCGTACGGAAGGCCTCGTGGCCGGGGGGGGGGTCGCCAGCTGGGGAGCCGGGGGGGGGGGGGGGGGGGTTACACTGCATTTGTTTGGTCTGCTAATACAATTGATTTTAGAAGTTTTTTGGGGCTGAATTGATAGCTGATTTTAAGATGAAGGAAGGAACCAGCTGACCTTGTGCCTCTCCAGGACCATGTTTGGGGCCCCTGCTATAGATATAGAGAAACTGCCTAAGAGGGAGCCTTGGAATGGGGCAGAAGAATTATCATCTTTTTCATCAATCGATTATTATTATTAGTCTGCTGTTGTTTTTGTTCATAGTTGACAGTTATATATTACTTATAACTTACTTAATTGATCTTCTGTGTTTGTGTTTCTGAGTGCCTTGATAATATGAACGGAAGTGTTTCCTCCAAATAAATCTACTGGAGTTTCAAAAAAATGTCTATCATGTACTGTGTTTGTAGACTGTCTGGATATCTATCGTCTGACTGAGCTTAGTCTTTGCCACAGGTCTTGCCCGAATGCGCTTCCGAATCCGCAGTGGTTTTACTGCCGTAGACAGAGAGAAACCGCCTGAAGTTTAGGCAAACAGACCTGATAGTAAAGTAGGAAGTGAAGATGGAGGTGCCGGTGTCTAGGTTGAGGGTGGCAATGCAAATGGTCTGGGGAGTGCAGCCCCTCCCAGTAGAGGGTCAGGGGTCAGAGGTTATAGGTTGGACTGAGACCCCATTGACATTATCTTCCTCAGCTGCATGTTAACCGACGCATTTGCGTTTGTCTTTGAGAAAAAGTGAAACATTTGCCTGTCAAAACTGACGATGACATGCCTAGAGCATTGTGGGTAGAGGCCCACGTGGTGCAGAGGGGCGCCCCAGCTCGTTCCCTCCGAACCTGGAGGACTTGCACACGGACGTGCTTCGCTCGCCTTTCCTTGCTTTCGCGGTTTTTCTCGTTGCCTTTGAATCCCGACGAAGAGTCCCGAGGCTCAGCACGCAACCTGCGCTCTCTCCCTCTTCTCTCTCTCTCCTGTCTCCTGCAGAACCGGAACCCCTCGGTGTCGGTGTACTACACCAACAGGGCCCTGTGCTACGTGAAGCTCCAGCAGTACGGCAAGGCCCTGGCCGACTGCAAGCACGCCCTGGAGCTGGACAGCCAGTCGGTCAAGGCGCACTTCTTCCTGGGCCAGTGCCACCTGGAGATGGAGAACTACGACGAAGCCATCGGCAACCTGCAGAGAGGTCAGAGCTGGGGTTCCGCCCGGGCCTCCTGTAGTAACTCAGTACTCAATAACCCACCCTGCCCTGGGAATACACACGGGGCTGTTCCTGTAGGGCTTCCCCCATGATGCATGCCATCCACATGGAAAATGGAAGCATTGTGATGTCATAATGGATCTATATTATGGGGCGTGGCTTTTAAATGCATAATGGCGGAATGTTAACAAAAATGGCTGAAGGTTATCAGTCTTTTTTTATTAGCTGTGACCGCAGCTCTATAGCTCTGTCTGTCGGTCGGTTAGTTAGTCGGTTGGTCCACAAAAGTGTCCCACCCCGTAGCGGCCACAGTTTCCGCCCCAGGAGGCTGAAATTTGGCATGGAGGCTGGTCATGACCGAAGGTAGAGCTGAGTAACTCTCAGGCCGTTTGACCAAGAGAGGGCGTGGCGATGGGCGTGGCCTATCACAAAAAGGCGCATAACTCCCGAATGGATTCAAAGATTTGCACAAGATTTTGTGGAAAGGTTGATCATGAGCCAAAGAAGAGGTCACGTGTTTGTGTGAGGGTGTGAGGGTGTGTGCGTGGATGCATGCGCACATGGATGCATGCGCGTGTGCGGTCGCAGCTATTGCGGATTCGCGCTCGTTAAAAAAAGATTCGGTAAACCCAACACCTTATTACTGTTGCGTCCTCTGAACGCGTTTGAAGTTGTCTGCTCTGTACTTTACTGTAATCTGGGTGATATATTGAGTATTACTCTAACATTAGATATAATTTTGTAAGGGACGCAAAATCACGTCACATTGAGAATATCGCGTTGTGCTTATAAAGCATGCTTTTTGTGGTTAAATTAGTTTCTTGAACTTTCTTCTTTAACCCGTACAGCAGTCCCTCTGTGTGTCCGGGGTTTCCGGAACTTTCCGTGCTTCTCCTTCACCCAGGAGAGAGCCTCTTTGAGATTGTCAAGGGGGGCCTGTTTCCATTTCTGTCTGTAACCCTCTCTGCTTCCCTCCGATGGAGTCGTTCTTTTTTTTTTAAATGCAAAGAGGGTGGACCGTCTGCTCCCCTTTTAAGAAGTTAATGGATTGGATTAAATTTCTGTTTTGGCGAGGACTCCATCATGGATTCCTCGGAGGTCCCCAGAACCCAGGCTGTATAGGCGAACACAGTATCGGGGTTGGGAAGGAAGTGGACTACACACCTGCAATGCAAAGACCCGTGAGTGTGTAAAATGGCGGAGCCCAGAAGACAGACCAGGCCCTCTCCCGTTTTGTTTCGGCAGCCTACAACCTGGCCAAGGAGCAGCGGCTGAACTTTGGGGACGACATCCCCAGCGCCCTCAGGATAGCCAAGAAGAAGCGATGGAACAGCATCGAGGAGAAGCGCATCAACCAGGAGAACGAGCTGCACGCCTATCTCACCAAACTCATCCTGGCAGAGAAGGAGAGGTGAGTGGCTTCTCATGTACGTCTATGTGCACTGAGCTCCATAATGTTTGGGACAAAGACTTTTTTTTTTTCTTCCTCTTTATTTGGCCATGTACTCTACTATTTTATATGTGTAATAAAACAATTTACATGTGGATAAAGTGCAGGTTCTCAGCTTTTAAAAAAATGGTATTTATTTTTTAAATGTATATTTTGGTTTCACCATGTAGAAATTACAGCACTTTTTATATTTTATATTTATATCTACCCATTTCTTTGCACCATAGTGTTTTATGACAAATGGCTTCACAGATGTTTCTGATTAGTCAGGTGTGTTCACTTCCTTAGTGCAGGTATAGAGAGCTTTCAGTACCTAGTCTTTTCATTGCTTTTGGAGTCTGTTATTGATGTTGGTCAACATGAGGACCAGAGTTATGCTAATGAAAATCAAGGAAGCCATAATGAGGCTGAGAAATAAGGGGGGAAAACAGTCTGAGACATGACATTTTTTCAAAATATTCAAAATTGTGGAAAATCCAGTGTGGTAGACATTATGGGTTCTATGGAATTATTTTTCGTTCAAGAGAAAATGCATCTACTGTTATTGGTCTCATGTCTCTTCGACAAACAAGGCGAGAGTAATCATTTTTTGAAAAGTTTGCATTTAACTGTCCACTATGGCGCCACCGTGTGGTCAATTTGGGTGAAAATTACTACATGACTGTGAGGCGCGAGGATCTACCATTGTGCAAAATTTCATTAAAAGTTACTTAGCTGTTTTGCTGTAATCGCAAAAAAAAAAAAATGGCGGAAGACGTCGTAATAATAATACCAGCAAATGCAACAGGGTTCTAGAAGCTTTGCTGTTTGGCCCCCTGAATGTCTTTGTCCGAAACGTTGAGCTCTCTGTTTCGCCGCGGAGTCCTCCATGTTCCCGAGGCTGTGCGGACACTTCCTGAGAAAGGTACAGCACCACGCCTACACTTACCTGCTGTCGTTTAGGCACAGCAGTGCGTGGCGCGTTAGTTTAATGACAACCGGGGGGGTACACGCCATTCGAAAGTAATCTGCGGACTTTAGCCGGTCTAATTATCATTGCGCGAGAAAAAGTGGACCTCGTGCCTGTTGCCGTATAGCGTGCCGAGTCCTCTCTGGAAACGCTCCGGAGCGAGAGCGCGGAGCGTTAGCCGAGCTCTGCGGCGTTGGCGGTAACGCGGCGTCTCCGCCGGCCTTCCTCAGGGAGCTGGACGACTGGCGGGAAAAGCAGGAGGACAAGTCGGAGGACAGCAGGAGCCGGAACGAGTCGGCCAAGATCCAGTCCAAACACGTGAGTCTGCCGCCGTCGTTCTGTCTCCGACCGCGCTCGTTTTTTAAAAGGGGGATTTTGGCCCCCTGGGCCGTCCGCCTGATCGAAATGAGAAATCGGCTTTGCAGCGTTACCAGTTCTACTGCCTGTTAAAAATGAGATGTTTTTTTATGAAGAGATGGTTTTTAGTCACTTCACGTGTAGTTACACTGTCTACTGGGTCAATTACCTCGGTTTGCATTGTCATTCTACCGCATGGAACTTAAATGTTTTCAGGTTCCAGTCTCTGTCTTGTTCTTTTTGAAACACAGGCTTGAGCAGCCATCACACCAAAGCCCATAAATGGCCCAGTGCTTATTGTAGGCATTGGGTTAGCTATGTACAAACAGAGATTTCATTTCTGCAGTCACTGAGAGCACAGAAGAGCAAGCGAGTCCATTAACGGTAGCTAGCTCCCAAGCTAATACAGTTTGCAGTTGGAACAGCAGCCACCCCGAATCTCTCCGTGAGTTTGGGCAGAGCCCCATTCTCCTAGTACGGGCAGTCGGGGGGGGAGGTGTCTCCAAATTACCCGCTCTTTGTAGTTTGTCAAAAATTAGAAATTGCAGAGGCGTACGAGGCATACATCATTGGGCGTACGAAACCTTTGCTGCCGGTACCTCTATGCGGAGATTGCTTTGGTTGGCCACAGAGAGTTAACGCCTCGAACGCCTAATTAGTCAGTTAACGCCTCGATCCGTTGAATGAGGCTAAGGTCGTTTTGTGTTGACATTTCCCTTTAAGTTGGGAAAAGCTTGACTGATGGGTGGGTTCCCTGTGTAAACCGTCTCATCATTTCAAAGGGCTCTCTTCTTAAAAGTCCATAATGAGCACTTTAAAAGTAAAAAAAATGTACAGCCTCTTTACAGGAAGATGACACTCATCTGCTGTGAAACTGGCTTCTTGTTTCTCTGTATCTATACCTGCAAAGCCTACCATACCTGCCAAAGGGAAAAAAAAAAAAAAATCTATTTCTGATTTTTGGTATTATGTGAATCAGTAAGGTAAGGTCCAGACATGGGAGTCTTTAACAGTGACAGTGTTAGCAGCTAGCGCTATTTTAACGCTATTTTTTATAGCGCAACGTTTTTTCCGGGATACATTAAAATGACTGAGTTCCGTAAGACAGAAGCATTGACAGGGATTTCCTGCTCTCCGCGTGTGACTCTGAACCGTTCTCCCCCCCCCCCCCCCCCCCCCCCCCCCCCGGACAGGATAAGTACCTGTCGGACATGGACGAGCTGTTCTCTCAGGTGGACGAGAAGAGAAAGGTGAGTCTTCAGAGCGGAGAGAGAGAGAGAGAGAGAAAGGGAGGGGGAGAGAGAGAGAGAGAGAGAGAGAGAGAGAGAGAGAGAGAGAGAGAGACGCACTGGCTGCTGGGAACGGCGCTTAAAGAGAGAGCCCCTGCCGTCAGCTGTGCGGGAGAGCCCTGTCACTCACACCTGTCACTCATCTGGTCCTGACGGAGGCTCTTCGGTGCACATTGGCTCCGCCTTTTCTTCAGTCCGACATTGGCGTTCCCATTTGGCGCTCCGTAGCGGATGTTCGCCGAAGGCGCTCGGTCGAAGCCAGACGGTCCGCAGCGTGCTAAAGCGGGGGGCGCTAGAACCTAGCCGGGGGGCGGGGGGTGGGGGTGGGGGTGGGGGGGGGGGGGTGGCCAATATTAGGGGGGGGGGGGCAGGCGGTTCGCCCTGTTTACGACTCTCCGGTTGTGCCTTTCTTCGTGCAGAAACGGGAGATCCCCGACTACCTGTGCGGGAAGATCAGCTTCGAGCTCATGAGGGAGCCCTGCATCACGCCCAGCGGGATCACCTACGACCGCAAAGACATCGAGGAGCACCTGCAGGTAGGGCCCGGCTCCGCCTCCCCGTGCGGGCCGGAGTGTGATTGACAGAGCGGGGAGGTGTGTCAGATTCACACAGCGCCGGAAAAAGGTGCATTCCAGACGGACAGCAGCGTTTCCACGCGGAACTGATCGTTACACGCCGTTAGAACAATCCGTGCGTTCCGTTTTATTTGTATAGCGCTGTTCGGAAAAAGATACTGTCGTAAAGCAAGTTTATTAAATCGGTAGTGTTTATTAGTCTCAGAGGTGTCATTTCAGCCTCTGCTATGGTAAGACGACACAACACGTAGACTAGCTGTTAAACGACATGAAAGGTAATTCAGCTGTGGGGACTGTGCATGTTTACTGCACTGTGACAAAACGATGAGGTCTTCTGAGTGTTGCGTGGAGTTGTGCGCTTTTTGGGGTTTTGTACTGTGAGAATTTAAAGAAGAGCACGCAGATCCGGTGACAGCTGGAGTCCCAGGCGGAAGGCTGCTATTGGTCATCTCGATGGGAAGCAGCCGTAAATCGCATCTAAAGCGGTGTGAAGGTGCGAAACCACACCACAGGTGCGTTGTGGTGACAGAGTGTAGCACAGTGGGTAAGGAACTGGGCTTGTAACCGAAAGGTCGCAGGTTCGATTCCTGGGTAAGGACACTGCCGTTGTACCCTTGAGCAAGGTACTTAACCTGCATTGCTTCAGTATATATCCAGCTGTATAAATGGATGTAATGTAAATTCTATGTAAAAGCTGTGTAAGTCACTCTGGATAAGAGCGTCTGCTAAATGCCTATAATGTAATGTAATGTCGTCATACCAACCAGAGGCCAGGAGATGCCGTAGCTGTAGGAGGAGGAGGGTCGTCTGGCACCGGGGAGAGAAGCTCGCTAGCGCATTAGCACGCTCAGCACGGCACGTTAAGAACAAAAACGATCATGATCAATACTGATCAGTCGCCTCAATAAAATTTGTACGCCCTGGTGGGTTTAAGCAAGCTGATTATGCATACTCATACGTGCACACGTGTTTGTGGATAGTTTTTCTTGAACTTCCATGAAGCATAAAAACGTGAGAAATTTGATGTTTGGTTTGGCGAGGGCCGCGCACTTTCCAGTTGGGCTGAATCTGGATTTTGTTTTGTAGGAACGCACGTTTGCTTTACCTTTTGTCTGCAAGCGCTGTTTAGAAAAACAGCTTTTATTTTTTTTCCTCACGTCGTAAATGTTTTTGTTTTTTTTTGTTTTTTACAAGCCGTTTTCAGAAATATTTTGTTAACGTGGGTATTGTTTCTCCGCGTTGCAGCGGGTCGGACATTTTGACCCCGTGACCCGCAGCCCTTTGACCCAAGACCAGCTGATCCCGAACCTGGCCATGAAGGAGGTGATCGACGCCTTCATCCTGGAGAACGGCTGGGTGGAGGACTACTGAGCCTCCGAGCTTCTCTCGAAAGGAGAAATCAGAGAAGAAGAAGAAGAAACTTGGCGGAAGGCCAGACGGGAGACGGACCCCTAAACGAAAGCGAGAGTTGAAGCGAACAAATGGAATGAAACAAAATGAGCGCGCCCTCTCGGGCGGGCGCTGAGACGGACCGCCAAAAAGCAGGAGCGCGGAGGCCCTGAACTACGACCATCTCCTTCCATTCTCTCTCTCTCTCTCTCTCTCCCTCTCTCGCTCTCCCCCCCTCTCTCACTCTCTCTCTCTCTTTCACTCTCTCTCTCTGTCTCTCTCTCTCTTTCTCCCTCTCTCTCTCTCTCTCTCTCTCTCTCTCTCTCTCTCCGTCTCTCTTCTCTCTTCTTCTCCAGCCTGCACACTGCCCACCTCCTCCCTCGTTTCCCCCCCGTGGTCCCTCCTAATAAAATTACACTGTCCCTCTGCAGTGGGGAGCACCGTCTCCATTTTAATTTCATGGTTTTGCTTTTATTTTGCAGGTGATTTTATCCTGTGTGTGTGTGTGTGTGTGTGTGTGCGCGCGCGTGCACGTCTTTTACATCATTATGTTCGGAGACTGGGCTCAGTCCTTACAATTGCATTTTGCAATCGAACGATTAAAGCAGCAGGTATATGCTTATGTGGATTTACAGTGTAGGAAGAGATGAGGGTTTGGGTAGCCCCATAGTTGAGCGAAGGCTAGCGTTCTGTGCGATGCTAGCGTTATGTGCGATGCTAGCGTTCTACGCAACGCTAGCGTTCTGCGCGATACATGGTACAGTCAAACTGCAAAGCTCATTTAATCCTTAGATTATCAGTCTATCCTTTATTAAAAAAACTGCGGAATCCAGTGTGTCGGTCCCAGGTGGCAGAACTGCAGTACCCAGCTCACACTGCACCATCTCTCCACTCACGCACTTCCCTCCCACCTCTGAGAAAACCGGCAGCACTCGGCCCTATAGGGGGGGAAATGTCTGAGGGAACTGCGCTGGAGGTGTGACATCCAGCACTCAAAATGGCATCCTGTCAGTGGTCCGTAGGCTCCGCCTCTCTTTTTTGACAGGTATATAAAGGGCAGCGGTGACGGGCATCGCAGTCTGACCCGAGGAACTCGCCACAGGGGGCTTGCATGGTATTCTCCTGAGAATTTAAGCTCATCTAATTCTGGTTGTCATGGAAAAAAGAAAGTTGCGTGCTTATGAATCTGTCTGTACTTTTGCGGGGCGTGTGAGAAAAGCAGGTGATGTATTAGGTGTCTTACACATTCTGATCAGTTTCAAAAGGCTTCTTTTTTTTTTTTGCAAAAACATTCAAAGTTTGCACTTTTTAAGTTTGTGGTGCCCCCTTTGTGTCCTGATATGCAGTTTTAACAGTTTTTCCCTTCTTCTGACATTAACTTCCCAAGACTGTTGATCAGCGATCATGTTAGCCGTGGATCATTGGTTTTGAAATCTTGGCAGAGAAAAAACTGTAATCATGTTTGTTTTTATATGTGTGGGTTTACATACACGTGCACTGTGAGACTGCTTCATACAGTGATTTGAGTGTCTGTGACCAGTGTTGTGTGTCTGTAGGCGTGGGTGTGTCAGTAAGCAGTGCTGTGTGTCTGTAGCAGTGAGTGTGTCTGTAGGAGTTAGGGTGTCTGCAGGAGTGAGTGTGTCTGTAAGCAGTACTGTGTGTCTGTAAGCAGTGGTGTGTCTGTAGGAGTGGGTGTGTCAGTGGGAGTAAGTGTGTCTGTAGGAGTGGGTGTGTCAGTAAGCAGTGCTGTGTGTCTGTAACAGTGAGTGTGTCTGTAGGAGTTAGGGTGTCTGCAGGAGTGAGCGTGTCTGTAAGCAGTACTGTGTGTCAGTAAGCAGTGGTTTGTGTTTGTAGGAGTGGGTGTGTCTGTGTCTTTAACACAATCCATTCCTGAAGGATAGCCAATCACCACTTTGAGTGCACCTGCTAACGATTGTCAGTTTTGGACTAAAACCCCTGAATTTCACATCTGTGGAAATGTTAAACTTTGTTTTTTAAGTATAAAAATAAAATGGTACCTCTGCCCTCTATAATCTCCGCTGAATTTCACTGAATTTCATTTTTAAAAGTCTTGGAAAGGCTTGGCTTCAGCTGAAAAGTGCACCGCTAGGGCATTAGTATTATTTACAGCCCGATACTCTGTTGTCCCATATCCTTGTGAAATGTGCTGTAGTTTCAGGTGAATGCGAAAAGGACAGTATTTCCAGGGTTCCCACTCGTCCTGGAAAACCTGGAAATTTATCGACTGGTTTTCCAATCATGGAAAACACCTGGAAAATTAGAAAATTTACAAAATGTCCTGGAAATATTTGTGAGGTCCTGGAAAATTGTAGGCCAGACTATAAGTCAAGCTATTAAACAGTATATTCAGAGCTGAGATTGCATATTTTTCTGTATTTTTCTCCGCTTTTCTCATTTTTATTAGCTGCTGAGATTACACGGCAGCACAGTTTGAATGGATGGTTATGGTACTTGCACATTGCCCCCCTCTCCAATTTTATGTGCATTAGGATTGTGTTTGAGCTTTTGGATGGATGAAATTTTATTATTACTTACTTACTTTTATTTTTTGCCACAGTGATTTGTGCTTACTTTTGCTGATTGGCAGACGGGATTTTCATTTGTGAACTCTGAGCGTTGACATTGTGTGGTACTTGGGTTGTATTTGCACATACTGTTTTGTCTAATTGGTTCTTTTCTGTGTGTGTGTGTGTGCTTTAGAAATTATCTTAAGTCTCCCATTTTACCATCGCCATTCTCCTACACCCAGTCCCACCCCTTCTCACCCCATCACACCCAGTCTCCCCCCATCTCACCCCAGTCTCACCCCAGTCTCACCCCAGTCTCACCCAGTCTCACCCCATCTCTCCCAATCTCACCTCATTTCACCCAGTCACACCCCATCTCAACCCATTTCACCCAGTCACACCCCATCTCAACCCATTTCACCCAGTCACACCCCATCTCAACCCATTTCACCCAGTCTCTCTGTGAAGCCCAGCTCTCCCTGTGTACCCCCGCTTTTGTAATATCTGTCATGTTAAAGGGCAGCTCTGTGTGGATCTGTCATGTTAAAGGGCAGCTCTGTGTGGATCTGTCATGTTAAAGGGCAGCCCTGTGTGGTTCTGTCATGTTAAAGGGCAGCTCTGTGTGGATCTGTCATGTTAAAGGGCAGCTCTGTGGATCTGTCATGTTAAAGGGCAGCTCTGTGTGGATCTGTCATGTTAAAGGGCAGCTCTGTGTGGATCTGTCATGTTAAAGGGCAGCTCTGTGTGGATCTGTCATGTTAAAGGGCAGCTCTGTGTGGATCTGTCATGTTAAAGGGCAGCTCTGTGGATCTGTCATGTTAAAGGGCAGCTCTGTGTGGATCTTTCATGTTAAAGGGCAGCTCTGTGTGGATCTGTCATGTTAAAGGGCAGCTCTGTGGATCTGTCATGTTAAAGGGCAGCTCTGTGGATCTGTCATGTTAAAGGGTAGCCCTGTGTGGTTCTGTCATGTTAAAGGGTATCTCTGTTTGGATCTGTCATGTTAAAGGGCAGCTCTGTGGTTCTGTCATGTTAAAGGGCAGCTCTGTGGATCTGTCATGTTAAAGGGCAGCTCTGTGGATCTGTCATGTTAAAGGGCAGCTCTGTGTGGATCTGTCATGTTAAAGGGCAGCTCTGTGTGGATCTGTCATGTTAAAGGGCAGCTCTGTGGATCTGTCATGTTAAAGGGCAGGTCTGTGTGGATTTGTCATGTTAAAGGGTATCTCTGTTTGGATCTGTCATGTTAAAGGGCAGCTCTGTGGATCTGTCATGTTAAAGGGTAGCTCTGTGTGGTTCTGTCATGTTAAAGGGCAGCTCTGTGTGTATCTGTCATGTTAAAGGGCAGCTCTGTGGATCTGTCGTTAAAGGGCAGCTCTGTGTGTCTGTCATGTAGGGCAGCTCTGTGTGGATCTGTCACGTTAAAGGGCAGCTCTGTGGATCTGTCGTTAAAGGGCAGCTCTGTGTGTCTGTCATGTAGGGCAGCTCTGTGTGGATCTGTCACGTTAAAGGGCAGCTCTGTGGATCTGTCATGTTAAAGGGCAGCTCTGTGGATCTGTCATGTTAAAGGGCAGCTCTGGATCCATCTATTGTGCTGAAATACTTTGTCCTGCTGCTGTCTCAGACAAGTCAGTTGGCTCAAACATGGTCATGGACTCGATGGCTGTTATTATGCTGTCATTTTCTTGTCTGTCAGATCCCCCCCCCCCCCATTCCAATGTGCTTTCCTCCATTGTAGAATGTAGGCTAGCGCACCCTTAGTTTCTGTTTTCTAACAATCAGCTGGCCAGTGTGTCCTTGTGTGATGGCTGCAGCTCCTGGAAATAACCAGCGAAGGCTACTCTTCTTTTGCCCTTGAATCACTGTTAAATATGAACAAGTAAATAACGGAATAAATGAAAGGATATTAACAAATTGAAAGAAATGAATCAGCATTTTCCATCAGGCTGGGGTTAAATACTTTACTGGACACCAGAACAGTGCAGTACAGACTAGTGATGCTTTGAAAAGACCTCAATTCTTTGATAGGGTTTTTTTAGGGTACCTGAAAATGCGCAGTGATCAGCAGATTTTCCCAGCAGACTAAAAGAATGCTTCCTCTGCACATTTTGATGCCAGTTTCTAATATTTGTGCTCGCCATCGTTTATAAGAAGTGTTGTCATGTCAACCAGTGCCTTAGGTTCTCAGTGAAGCAAGCGATTGACCACTGTCTCCAGTGATTTGGGATGGAGGTGCATATTGTTGGGGAGATACAAGAGGCAAGTGATTTCAGCAAACCACGGCTAACTAGCCCACCTTCTGTTTGAGCTTTGGGTGTATTCCGGCATCCGGCTTAAATTCATACGTTCGTCGCTCCTTTTGATTGTGCTTTAGGTGCTTGTGTGCTGGTTTTCTAAACGCTTTCGCTTGTAAATGAATTTGCAGAATATGTCTGGTGGGTTTTGGACATTTTAAGTGACTTGAGAGTATGTACAATTCATTGTTGTGTAATAATTGGTATGTGGATGATGGATTCCCTATTCTTCTGTCCACTCAAGGCTTTTGTTGTGGCATTTCTGAGGATAATGCTTCAGTGGTCTTTCTTAATGACAGTTGTGACCCATCGCATCTGTGCAGAGTGTGTCCCTCACAGTTGGAGGGATTTGCAGTCTTTTGGAACTACGATGGACACCTTTGACAAGAGCCACAGTCGTCCTGAAACTGGGCACATTCGCCTTCACTGAGCAGTCGCTGATCTCTGGCCGACAGTTACGCCACTGAGCAGTCGCTGATCTCTGGCCGACAGTTACACCACTGAGCAATCGCTGATTTCTGGCTGAGAGTTACGCCACTGAGCAAAAGCTGATCTCTGGCCGACAGTTACGCCACTGAGCAATCGCTGATTTCTGGCCGACAGTTACGCCACTGAGCAATCGCTGATTTCTGGCTGAGAGTTACACCACTGAGCAAAAGCTGATCTCTGGCCGACAGTTACGCCACTGAGCAATCGCTGATTTCTGGCCGACAGTTACGCCACTGAGCAATCGCTGATTTCTGGCTGAGAGTTACGCCACTGAGCAAAAGCTGATTTCTGGCCGACAGTTACGCCACTGAGCAATCGCTGATTTCTGGCCGACAGTTACGCCACTGAGCAATCGTTGATTTCTGGCTGAGAGTTACGCCACTGAGCAATCGTTGATTTCTGGCTGAGAGTTACGCCACTGAGCAATCGCTGATCTCTGGCCGACAGTTACGCCACTGAGCAATCGCTGATCTCTGGCCGACAGTTACGCCACTGAGCAATCGCTGATTTCTGGCTGAGAGTTACGCCACTGAGCAAAAGCTGATCTCTGGCTGACCGTTAAGTTGTGTTCTAGAAACACACTGACTGTAATAAAAACAAGGCTTATGTACTTTTATGAAGAGGAGACAAGGCGGGGTCCCAGCTGACTATCGACCCATTTAAGAGAACGGCTACCAATCGGCCTGCATTAGTGTGCTCCATAATTTTTAAACTTAGGAGCACATGTTATCCGTGACAAGAATGTATGCATAGAGCCCTGCCAGTGCTTGTAGTAGTTAATGAACTTGTACTTGCTGCAGCGGCCATCATAGGAACATATAATATTATATATAGGAAATCCCCCTTTGCCTTCAACAGAGAGACAATCCAGTTAAATTATCATGAAAACAAACATTTTATGTTGAAGGGATAATCTGCCCCAGTAACATCATCAATAACGGTGAGTGGAAAACGTTATTAAAAAATTAACATTTCCATTAGCAATCAGAATCGAGTGCTACGTAGCCCCCCTGGGGTCAGCTGAGAAAAAAACAGACCCATGTGTAAATCTGTACTCTCGGTTTAGAAATCTGCGCACAGTTTATAAACCGTGCTCTTGGATTCATAATCCGTGCCCTTGAATTACAAATCCATGCACACGGATTTGTAAACCGTGCCCTCGAATCCGGTGTGGGTGCATGTTTTATTTTTTAAAACCCCGCACTAAGACGCCTGACTATACTTATCATTGTCCTGACTGAAGATCTTGATCGTGTTCGTTGAATCAGGTATCGTAGTGCTGGGCTTTAATAAAACAAAAACGTGTCCCCACACTGGCCCTTTCGGGATAAGATAGGGCACCACTGTACTAGTATCATTTCAGCGCCACAAGAGGGCGACAAATCATTCGTGTTCATATGCCTTGTGTGGTCTGCCCGGGAGCTACGTGTAGACGTGCATATTTAATGCTTTGTGTATTCCTGTGTACGCTCTATGCTATAAGTATAACGTCACAAAGCTATGCCTTTAAACATCGTTGGGCAATATGTAGGCTACGCTGGGAACCGGTTTAATTCGGATCTCTGATTAATGTGAAAACAGGTGTAGCAAATGTGGTTGGGCCATGTGATTGTACGCTTTCACTGTCCTCTTTGCGTGTTTATGTGTTTCGAAAACCGAGCTCATAATGGAATTTGGATGATGGCGGGAATACCGCTATGTATATCTGTGTGTGTGTGTTTATTTATATACAGTACATGCATACATGCATGCAATTAGGCCCATATATACAGGTGAGAAATTAAAAAGAAAACCTGAATAAATGAGTGGAGAAACATAACAAATGCAGATGGTTCCATGTAGGTGTCCTGCATTGTTGACCTCCATTTTGGATCAAGATGGCAAGAAGAAAAGATTCGAGTGACTTTGAAAGAGGGCTCATTATTGGGGCACGGATGGCAGGAGCTTCAGTCATGAAGACTGCTCAACTGGCTAGGGTTTCAATGGGAACAGTGACTAAAGCGACAACTGCATTTAGACCTATGCAAAAGACATCAGTAAATAGAGTCAGAAATTGTGGTTGAAAGTGCACATTCGATGACCTTGTGCATTAGTGCAATATGTAAGGAAAAACAGAAGAGCAACTCTTCCTCTGGTGACTGAAAATCCTAATGCAGGACATGATCAGACCGTCAGCGAGAACACTTCGTCGACATCTACATGGAGAGGGATAATATAGTAGGACTGCAGCTCATAAGCACCTTATTACACAGACAAAGGCACATTTGAGAGTTCAGTGGTGCAAAAACCATAGGCACCGGTCTACAGAGATGTGGAAAATAGGTCAGGTGATTCATCCTTCACCATATTCTCGACAAGTCGGCGAGTGCATGTGTGGCATACACCAAGAGAACGGTACTGGCCTGAATGCGTGACCCCTACAGTGAGGGGCTCCAGTGTATCTGTTATGCTGTGGGGGGCATTTTCCTGGTACTTGTCTCCTTAGAGGGAAGGGTCATGGCAACTTAATGCAAAGTTATTCTGAGTGATCCCCTTCATCCTATGACGAAACATTTTTTATCCTGATGGGAGTTGCCTCTTCCAGGATGACAATGCCCCATCCACAGGGCACAAGGGTGGTGGATCGTGGTGGCCCAACACCTTACTAAGACACTTTCTGTTTTCCTTTAATTTGTCCCCTGTCTGAATGTGAACACACACATTATATACTGAGTGTATGTGTGTGTGTATATATATATATATATATATATATTTTTTTACACATTTATATTTATGTATATGTATGTATCTATAAATATGTACACACACACACATATGTATATAGTGAACTCTATAATGTTTGGGACAAAGACATATTTTTTCTCAATTTGGCTCTGTACAACATTTAAATTTGTAATAAAAAAGTGCAGATTCTCTGCTTTTATTTAAGGGTATTTTTATACACTTGTTTCACCATGTGGAAATTACAGCACGATATAGCCCCCTATTTCTGGGCACCATAATGGTTGGGACGCATTAATGTTATGTCAATAAAATTAGTTGTGTTTAGCACTGTGTCACATGTTTTGCATGCTTGAAAGCTGTGACCCATATACATCACTAGGTGCTGAGTGTCTTCCCTGGCGATGCTCTGTTGCGCTCATGAATATTCCAGTTAGATATGACGTTGACATATAAAATCTGCAGTGGGGTCATGAGAAAATGGCACAGTAATATTTTATCCTAATTCCAAATAATTTCACATGTACATCAGTACCTAGTCTCGCATGTACAGACTTCAGGGACAATTAGATTTTTGTGTGCTGCTTTAATATCTGATATTAAGATCTGATAAGGACGGAGTGTAGCACTGTGGGTAAGGAACTGGGCTTGTAACCAAAAGGTCGCAAGTTTGATTCCCGGGTAAGGACACTGCCGTTGTACCCTTGAGCAAGGTACTTAACCCGCATTGCTTCAGTATATAACCAGCTGTATAAATGGATACAATGTAAAATGCTATGTAAAAAGTTGTGTAAGTTGCTCTGGATAAGAGCGTCTGCTAAATGCCTGTAATGTAATATTACAGCTTTTAAATACATGTGAAATGAACGCATGCTCAATTAAAAAAATCTGGTCACATTCTCAGCATGGCTCAATTTCTCCTTTGAGTCGTAGCTCAATTTTCGAAACATATCGTAGACTTTGCAAACGCACAGGAAAAACCACGAAGACAAACTCGCTTAGTGCAACCGATTTAGTGCGGCTGCATTTTTTTCCGATCGGCGGCTTAAAGTCACAGTTGGAAATATTTGTGTAAAATCGCACGGGGTGGTAGCGCCCGAAGCATAGGCTCTGCTTCTCGGGGCCGCTGTCTGTGAACACTCTAGCAGTGGTTTGATGGTCCTAGGCCCTATTGTCTGGGAGCTATTGAACCTTGAAAGTGTTAGCCGGCTGCATTTTTTTCCGATCGGCGGCTTAAAGTCACGGTTGGAAATATTTGTGTAAAATCGCGCGGGGTGGTAGCGCCCGAAGCATAGGCTCTGCTTCTCGGGGCCGCTGTCTGTGAACACTCTAGCAGTGGTTTGATGGTCCTAGGCCCTATTGTCTGGGAGCTATTGATCCTTGAAAGCGTTAACCAGCTGCATTTCTTTCTTATCCGCGGCTTAAAGTCACGGTTAGAAATATTCGTGTAAAATCGCGCGGGGTGGTAGCGCCCGAAGCATTGGCTCTGCTTCTCGGGGCCGCTGTCTGTGAACACTCTAGCAGTGGTTTGATGGTCCTAGGCCCTATTGTCTGGGAGCTATTGAACCTTGAAAGTGTTAGCCGGCTGCATTTTTTTCCGATCGGCGGCTTAAAGTCACGGTTGGAAATATTCGTGTAAAATCGTGTGGGGTGGTTGCGCCCGAAGGATAGGCTCTGCTTCTCGGGGTTGCTGTCTGTGAACACTCTAGCAGTGGTTTGATGGTCCTAGGCCCTATTGTCTGGGAGCTATTGAACCTTGAAAGCGTTAGCCAGCTGCATTTTTTTCCGATCGGCGGCTTAAAGTCACAGTTGGAAATATTTGTGTAAAATCGCGCGGGGTGGTAGCGCCCGAAGCATAGGCTCTGCTTCTCGGGGCCGCTGTCTGTGAACACTCTAGCAGTTGTTTGATGGTCCTAGGCCCTATTGTCTGGGAGCTATTGAACTTTGAAAGTGTTAGCCGGCTGCATTTTTTTCTGATCGGCGGCTTAAAGTCACGGTTGGAAATATTCGTGTAAAATCGCGCGGGGTGGTAGCGCCCGAAGCATTGGCTCTGCTTCTCGGGGCCGCTGTCTGTGAGCATTCTAGCAGTGGTTTGATGGTCCTAGGCCCTATTGTCTGGGAGCTATTGATCCTTGAAAACGTTAGCCGGCTGGATCTTTTTCCGATCCGCGGCATAAAGTCACGGTTGTAAATATTCGTGTAAAATCGCGAGGGGGGGTAGCGCCCGAAGCATAGCCTCTGCTTCTCGGGGCCGCTGTCTGTGAACACTCTAGCAGTGATTTGATGGTCCTAGGCCCTGTTGTCTGGGAGCTATTGAACCTTGAATGCGTTAGCCGGCTGCATTTTTTTCCGATCCGCGGCATAAAGTCACGGTTAGAAATATTCGTGTAAAATCGCGCGGGGTGGTAGCGCCCGAAGCATAGGCTCTGCTTGTCAAGGCTGCTGTCTGTGAACACTCTAGCAGTGGTTTGATGGTCCTAGGCCAGATTGTCTGGGAGCTATTGAACCTTGAAAGCGTTAGCCGGCTGCATTTTTTTCCGATCGGCGGCTTAAAGTCACAGATGGAAATATTAGTGTAAAATCGCGCGGGGTTGTAGCGCCCGAAGCATTGGCTCTGCTTCTCGGGGCCGCTGTCTGTGAACACTCTAGCAGTGGTTTGATGGTCCTAGGCCCTATTGTCTTGGAGCTATTGAACTTTGAATGCGTTAGCCGGCTGCATTTTTTTCCGATCGGCGGCTTAAAGTCACAGATGGAAATATTAGTGTAAAATCGCACGGGGTTGTAGCGCCCGAAGCATTGGCTCTGCTTCTCAAGGCCGCTGTCTGTGAACACTCTAGCAGTGGTTTGATGGTCCTAGGCCCGATTGTCTGGGAGCTATTGAACCTTGAAAGCGTTAGCCGGCTGCATTTTTTTCCGATCGGCGGCTTAAAGTCACAGATGGAAATATTAGTGTAAAATCGCGCGGGGTTGTAGCGCCCGAAGCATTGGCTCTGCTTCTCGGGGCCGCTGTCTGTGAACACTCTAGCAGTGGTTTGATGGTCCTAGGCCCTATTGTCTTGGAGCTATTGAACTTTGAATGCGTTAGCCGGCTGCATTTTTTTCCGATCGGCGGCTTAAAGTCACAGATGGAAATATGAGTGTAAAATCGCACGGGCTTGTAGCGCCCGAAGCATTGGCTCTGCTTCTCGGGGCCGCTGTCTGTGAACACTCTAGCAGTGGTTTGATGGTCCTAGGCCCTATTGTCTGGGAGCTATTGAACCTTGAAAGCGTTAGCCGGCTGCATTTCTTTCCCATCCACGGCTTAAAGTCACGGTTAGAAATATTTGTGTAAAATCGCGCGTGGTGGTAGCGCCCGAAGCATAGGCTCTGCTTCTCGGGGCCGCTGTCTGTGAACACTCTAGCAGTGGTTTGATGGTCCTAGGCCCTATTGTCTGGGAGCTATTGAACCTTGAAAGCGTTATCCGGCTGCATTTTTTTCCGATCGGCGGTTTAAAGTCACAGATGGAAATTTTCGTGTAAAATCGCGCGGGGTGGTAGCGCCCGAAGCATAGGCTCTGCTTGTCGGGGCCGCTGTCTGTGAACACTCTAGCAGTGGTTTGATGGTCCTAGGCCCTATTGTCTGAGAGCTATTGAACCTTGAAAGTGTTAGCCGGCAAGCATTTTTTTCCGATCCGCGGCTTAAATTCACAGAAGGAAATATTCGTGTAAAATCGCGCGGGTGGTAGCGCCCGAAGCATTGGCTCTGCTTCTCAGGGCCGCTGTCTGTGAACACTCTAGCAGTGGTTTTATGGTCCTATGCCCTATTGTCTGGGAGCTATTGATCCTTGAATGCTTTAGCCGGCTGCATTATTTTACGATCCGCGGCATAAAGTCACGGTTGGAAATATTCGTGTAAAATCACGCATGGTGGTAGCGCCCGAAGCATAGGCTCTGCTTCTCGGGGCCGCTGTCTGTGAACACTCTAGCAGTGGTTTGATGGTCCTAGGCCCTATTGTCTGGGAGCTATTGAACCTTGAATGCTTTAGCCGGCTGCATTATTTTACGATCCGCGGCATGAAGTCACGGTTCGAAATATTCGTGTAAAATTGCGCGAGGTGGTAGCGGCCGAAGCATAGGCTCTGCTTGTCGGGGCCGCAGTCTGTGAACACTCTAGCAGTGGTTTGATGGTCCTAGGCCATATTGTCTGGGAGCTATTGAACGTTGAAAGCGTTAGCCGGCTGCATTTTTTTCCGATCGGCGGCTTAAAGTCACAGATGGAAATATTAGTGTAAAATCGCGCGGGGTGGTAGCGCCCGAAGCATTGGCTTTGCTTCTCAGGGCCGCTGTCTGTGAACACTCTAGCAGTGGTTTGATGGTCCTAGGCCCTATTGTCTGGGAGCTATTGAACCTTGAAAGCGTTAGCCGGCTGCATTTTTTTCCGATCGGCGGCTTAAAGTCACGGTTGGAAATATTTGTGTAAAATCGCGCGGGGTGGTAGCGCCCGAATCATAGGCTCTGCTTCTCAGGGCCGCTGTCTGTGAACACTCTAGCAGTGGTTTGATGGTCCTAGGCCCTATTGTCTGGGAGCTATTGAACCTTGAAAGCGTTAGCCGGCTGCATTTTTTTCCGATCGGCGGCTTAAAGTCAGAGATGGAAATATTTGTGTAAAATCGCGCGGGGTGGTAGCGCCCGAAGCATTGGCTCTGCTTCTCGGGGCCGCTGTCTGTGAACACTCTAGCAGTGGTTTGATGGTCCTAGGCCCTATTGTCTGGGAGCTATTGAACCTTGAAAGCGTTAGCCGGCTGCATTTTTTTCCGATCGGCGGCTTAAAGTCACGGTTGGAAATATTCGTGTAAAATCGTGTGGGGTGGTAGCGCCCGAAGGATAGGCTCTGTTTCTCGGGGTTGCTGTCTGTGAACACTCTAGCAGTGGTTTGATGGTCCTAGGCCCTATTGTCTGGGAGCTATTGAACCTTGAAAGCGTTAGCCAGCTGCATTTTTTTCCGATCGGCGGCTTAAAGTCACGGTTGGAAATATTTGTGTAAAATCGCGCGGGGTGGTAGCGCCCGAAGCATAGGCTCTGCTACTCGGGGCCGCTGTCTGTGAACACTCTAGCAGTTGTTTGATGGTCCTAGGCCCTATTGTCTGGGAGCTATTGAACTTTGAAAGTGTTAGCCGGCTGCATTTTTTTCAGATCGGCGGCTTAAAATCACGGTTGGAAATATTTGTGTAAAATCGCGCGGGGTGGTAGCGCCCGAAGCATAGGCTCTGCTTCTTGGGGCCGCTGTCTGTGAGCACTCTAGCAGTGGTTTGATGGTCCTAGGCCCTATTGTCTGGGAGCTATTGATCCTTGAAAACGTTAGCCGGCTGGATCTTTTTCCGATCCGCGGCATAATGTCACGGTTGGAAATATTCGTGTAAAATTGCGAGGGGGGGTAGCGCCCGAAGCATAGCCTCTGCTTCTCGGGGACCCTGTCTGTGAACACTCTAGCAGTGGTTTGATGGTCCTAGGCCCTATTGTCTGGGAGCTATTGAACCTTGAAAGCGTTAGCCTGCTGCATTTTTTTCCGATCGGCGGCTTAAAGTCACAGATGGAAATATTCGTGTAAAATCGCGCGAGGTGGTAGTGCCCGAAACATTGGCTCTGCTTGTCGAGGCCGCTGTCTGTGAACACTAGCAGTGGTTTGATGGTCCTAGGCCCTATTGTCTGGGAGCTATTGAACCTTGAAAGCGTTAGCCAGCTGCATTTTTTTCCGATCGGCGGCTTAAAGTCACGGTTGGAAATATTTGTGTAAAATCTCGCGGGGTGGTAGCGCCCGAAGCATAGGCTCTGCTACTCGGGGCCGCTGTCTGTGAACACTCTAGCAGTTGTTTGATGGTCCTAGGCCCTATTGTCTGGGAGCTATTGAAATTTGAAAGCGTTAGCCGCCTGCATTTTTTTCTGATCGGCGGCTTAAAGTCACGGTTGGAAATATTTGTGTAAAATCGCGCGGGGTGGTAGCGCCCGAAGCATAGGCTCTGCTTCTTGGGGCCGCTGTCTGTGAGCACTCTAGCAGTGGTTTGATGGTCCTAGGCCCTATTGTCTGGGAGCTATTGATCCTTGAAAACGTTAGCCGGCTGGATCTTTTTCCGATCGGCGGCATAATGTCACGGTTGGAAATATTCGTGTAAAATCGCGAGGGGGGGTAGCGCCCGAAGCATAGCCTCTGCTTCTCGGGGACGCTGTCTGTGAACACTCTAGCAGTGGTTTGATGGTCCTAGGCCCTATTGTCTGGGAGCTATTGAACCTTGAAAGCGTTAGCCTGCTGCATTTTTTTCCGATCGGCGGCTTAAAGTCACAGATGGAAATATTTGTGTATAATCGCGCGGGGTGGTAGTGCCCGAAACATTGGCTCTGCTTGTCGAGGCCGCTGTCTGTGAACACTCTAGCAGTGGTTTGATGGTCCTAGGCCCTATTGTCTGGGAGCTATTGAACCTTGAAAGCGTTAGCCGGCTGCATTTTTTTCCGATCGGCGGCTTAAAGTCACAGTTGGAAATATTCGTGTAAAATCGCGCGTGGTGGTAGCGCCCGAAGCATAGGCTCTGCTTCTCGGGGCCGCTGTTTGTGAACACTCTAGCAGTGGTTTGATGGTCCTAGGCCCGATTGTCTGGGAGCTATTGAACCTTGAAAGCGTTAGCCGGCTGCATTTTTTTCCGATCGGCGGCTTAAAGTCACAGATGGAAATATTAGTGTAAAATCGCACGGGGTTGTAGCGCCCCAAGCATTGGCTCTGCTTCTCGGGGCCGCTGTCTGTGAATACTCTAGCAGTGGTTTGATGGTCCTAGGCCCGATTGTCTGGGAGCTATTGAACCTTGAAAGTGTTAGCCGGCAAGCATTTTTTTCCCATCGGCGGCTTAAATTCACAGAAGGAAATATTCGTGTAAAATCGCGCGGGGTGGTAGCGCCCGAAGCATTGGCTCTGCTTCTCAGGGCCGCTGTCTGTGAACACTCTAGCAGTGGTTTGATGGTCCTAGGCCCTATTGTCTGGGAGCTATTGAACCTTGAATGCTTTAGCCGGCTGCATTATTTTACGATCCGCGGCATAATGTCACGGTTGGAAATATTCGTGTAAAATTGCGCGAGGTGGTAGCGCCCGAAGCATAGGCTCTGCTTGTCGGGGCCGCTGTCTGTGAACACTCTAGCAGTGGTTTGATGGTCCTAGGCCATATTGTCTGGGAGCTATTGAACGTTGAAAGCGTTAGCCGGCTGCATTTTTTTCCAATCGGCGGCTTAAAGTCACAGATGGAAATATTAGTGTAAAATCGCGCGGGGTGGTAGCGCCCGAAGCATTGGCTCTGCTTCTCAGGGCCGCTGTCTGTGAACACTCTAGCAGTGGTTTGATGGTCCTAGGCCCTATTGTCTGGCAGCTATTGAACCTTGAAAGCGTTAGCCGGCTGCATTTTTTTCCGATCGGCGGCTTAAAGTCACGGTTGGAAATATTCGTGTAAAATCGCGCGGGGTGGTAGCGCCCGAATCATAGGCTCTGCTTCTCAGGGCCGCTGTCTGTGAACACTCTAGCAGTGGTTTGATGGTCCTAGGCCCTATTGTCTGGGGACTATTGAACCTTGAAAGTGTTAGCCGGCTGCATTTTTTTCCGGTCGGCGGCTTAAAGTCACGGTTGGAAATATTCGTGTTAAATCGCGCGGGGTGGTAGCGCCCGAAGCATAGGCTCTGCTTCTCGGGGCCGCTGTCTGTGAACACTCTAGCAGTGGTTTGATGGTCCTAGGCCCTATTGTCTGGGAGCTATTGATCCTTGAAAGCGTTAGCCGGCTGCATTTCTTTCCGATCCGCGGCTTAAAGTCACGGTTAGAAATATTGGTGTAAAATCACGCGTGGTGGTAGCGCCCGACGCGTAGGCTCTGCTTCTCGGGGCCACTGTCTGTGAACACTCTAGCAGTGGTTTGATGGTCCTAGGCCCTATTGTCTGGGAGCTATTGAACCTTGAAAGGGTTAGCCGGCTGCATTTTTTTCCGATCGGCTGCTTAAAGTCACAGATGGAAATATTCGTGTAAAATTGCGCGGGGTGGTAGCGCCCGAAGCTTTGGCTCTGCTTCTCTGGGCCGCTGTCTGTGAACACTCTAGCAGTGGTTTGATGGTCCTATGCCCTATTGTCTGGGAGCTATTGATCCTTGAAAGCGTTAGCCGGCTGCATTTCTTTCCGATCCGCGGCTTAAAGTCACGGTTAGAAATATTAGTGTAAAATCACGCGTGGTGGTAGCGCCCGAAGCATAGGCTCTGCTTCTCGGGGCCGCTGTCTGTGAACACTCTAGCAGTGGTTTGATGGTCCTAGGCCCTATTGTCTGGGAGCTATTGAACCTTGAAAGGGTTAGCCGGCTGCATTTTTTTCCGATCGGCGGCTTAAAGTCACAGATGGAAATATTAGTGTAAAATCGCGCGGGGTGGTAGCGCCCGAAGCATTGGCTCTGCTTCTCAGGGCCGCTGTCTGTGAACACTCTAGCAGTGGTTTGATGGTCCTAGGCCCTATTGTCTGAGAGCTATTGAACCTTGAAAGCGTTAGCTGGCTGCATTTTTTTCCGATCGGCGGCTTAATGTCACGGTTGGAAATATTCGTGTAATATTGCGTGAGGTGGTAGCGCCCGAAGCATAGGCTCTGCTTCTCGGGGCCGCTGTCTATGAACACTCTAGCAGTGGTTTGATGGTCCTAGGCCCTATTGTCTGAGAGCTATTGAACCTTGAAAGTGTTAGCCGGCTGCATTTTTTTCCGATCGGCGGCTTAAAGTCACGGTTAGAAATATTTGTGTAAAATCGCGCGTGGTGTTAGCGCCCGAAGCATAGGCTGTGCTTCTCTGGGCCGCTGTCTGTGAACACTCTAGCAGTGGTTTGATGGTCCTAGGCCCTATTGTCTGGGAGCTATTGAACCTTGAAAGCGTTAGCCGGCTGCATTTTTTTCCGATCGGCGGCATAAAGTCACGGTTGGAAATATTCGTGTAAAATCGCGCGGGGTGGTAGCGCCCGAAGCATAGGCTCTGCTTGTCGGGGCCGCTGTCTGTGAACACTCTAGCAGTGGTTTGATGGTCCTAGGCCCTATTGTCTGGGAGCTATTGAACCTTGAAAGCGTTAGCCTGCAAGCATTTTTTTCCGATCGGCGGCTTAAATTCACAGAAGGAAATATTCGTGTAAAATCGCGCGGGGTGGTAGCGCCCGAAGCATAGGCTCTGCTTCTCGGGGCCACTGTCTGTGAACACTCTAGCAGTGGTTTGATGGTCCTAGGCCCTATTGTCAGGGAGCTTTTGAACCTTGAAAGGGTTAGCCGGCTGCATTTTTTTCCGATTGGCGGCTTAAAGTCAAAGATGGAAATATTCGTGTAAAATCGCGCGGGGTGGTAGCGCCCGAAGCATTGGCTCTGCTTCTCAGGGCCGCTGTCTGTGAACACTCTAGCAGTGGTTTGATGGTCCTATGCCCTATTGTCTGGGAGCTATTGATCCTTGAATGCATTAGCCGGCTGCATTATTTTACGATCCGTGGCATAAAGTCACGGTTGGAAATATTCGTGTAAAATCACGCATGGTGGTAGCGCCCGAAGCATAGGCTCTGCTTCTCGGGGCCACTGTCTGTGAACACTCTAGCAGTGGTTTGATGGTCTGAGGCCCTATTGTCTGGGTGCTATTGAACCTTGAATGCGTTAGCCGGCTGCATTTTTTTCCGATCCGCGGCATGAAGTCACGGTTCGAAATATTCGTGTAAAATTGTGCGAGGTGGTAGCGCCCGAAGCATAGGCTCTGCTTGTCGGGGCCGCTGTCTGTGAACACTCTAGCAGTGGTTTGATGGTCCTAGGCCATATTGTCTGGGAGCTATTGAACGTTGAAAGCGTTAGCCGGCTGCATTTTTTTCCGATCGGCGGCTTAAAGTCACAGATGGAAATATTAGTGTAAAATCGCGCGGGGTGGTAGCGCCCGAAGCATTGGCTCTGCTTCTCAGGGCCACTGTCTGTGAACACTCTAGCAGTGGTTTGATGGTCCTAGGCCCTATTGTCTGGGAGCTATTGAACCTTGAAAGCGTTAGCCGGCTGCATTTTTTTCCGATCGGCGGCTTAAAGTCACGATTGGAAATATTCGTGTAAAATCGCGCGGGGTGGTAGCGCCCGAATCATAGGCTCTGCTTCTCAGGGCCGCTGTCTGTGAACACTCTAGCAGTGGTTTGATGGTCCTAGGCCCTATTGTCTGGGAACTATTGAACCTTGAAAGTGTTAGCCGGCTGCATTTTTTTCCAGTCGGCGGCTTAAAGTCACGGTTGGAAATATTCGTGTTAAATCGCGCGGGGTGGTAGCGCCCGAAGCATAGGCTCTGCTTCTCGGGGCCGCTGTCTGTGAACACTCTAGCAGTGGTTTGATGGTCCTAGGCCCTATTGTCTGGGAGCGATTGATGCTTGAAAGCGATAGCCGGCTGCATTTCTTTCCGATCCGCGGCTTAAAGTCACGGTTAGAAATATTGGTGTAAAATCACGCGTGGTGGTAGCGCCCGACGCGTAGGCTCTGCTTCTCGGGGCCACTGTCTGTGAACACTCTAGCAGTGGTTTGATGGTCCTAGGCCCTATTGTCTGGGAGCTATTGAACCTTGAAAGGGTTAGCCGGCTGCATTTTTTTCCGATCGGCGGCTTAAAGTCACAGATGGAAATATTCGTGTAAAATCGCGCGGGGTGGTAGCGCCCGAAGCATTGGCTCTGCTTCTCAGGGCCGCTGTCTGTGAACACTCTAGCAGTGGTTTGATGGTCCTATGCCCTATTGTCTGGGAGCTATTGATCCTTGAAAGCGTTAGCCGGCTGCATTTCTTTCCGATCCGCGGCTTAAAGTCACGGTTAGAAATATTAGTGTAAAATCACGCGTAGTGGTAGCGCCCGAAACATAGGCTCTGCTTCTCGGGGCCGCTGTCTGTGAACACTCTAGCAGTGGTTTGATGGTCCTATTCCCTATTGTCTGGGAGCTATTGAACGTTGAAAGCGTGGTAGCGCCCGAAGGATTGGCTCTGCTTCTCAGGGCCGCTGTCTGTGAACACTCTAGCAGTGGTTTGATGGTCCTTGGCCCTATTGTCTGCGAGCTATTGAACCTTGAAAGCGTTAGCCGGCTGCATTATTTTACGATCCGCGGCATGAAGTCACGGTTCGAAATATTTGTGTAAAATTGCGCGAGGTGGTAGCGCCCGAAGCATAGGCTCTGCTTGTCGGGGCCGCTGTCTGTGAACACTCTAGCAGTGGTTTGATGGTCCTAGGCCATATTGTCTGGGAGCTATTGAACGTTGAAAGCGTTAGCCGGCTGCATTTTTTTCCGATCGGCGCCTTAAAGTCACAGATGGAAATATTAGTGTAAAATCGCGCGGGGTGGTAGCGCCCGAAGCATTGGCTCTGCTTCTCAGGGCCGCTGTCTGTGAACACTCTAGCAGTGGTTTGATGGTCCTAGGCCCTATTGTCTGGGAGCTATTCAACCTTGAAAGCGTTTATCGGCTGCATTTTTTTCCGATCGGCGGCTTAAAGTCACGGTTGGAAATATTCGTGTAAAATCGCGCGGGGTGGTAGCGCCCGAATCATAGGCTCTGCTTCTCGGGGCCGCTGTCTGTGAACACTCTAGCAGTGGTTTGATGGTCCTAGGCCCTATTGTCTGGGAGCTATTGATCCTTGAAAGCGATAGCCGGCTGCATTTCTTTCCGATCCGCGGCTTAAAGTCACGGTTAGAAATATTGGTGTAAAATCACGCGTGGTGGTAGCGCCCGACGCGTAGGCTCTGCTTCTCGGGGCCACTGTCTGTGAACACTCTAGCAGTGGTTTGATGGTCCTAGGCCCTATTGTCTGGGAGCTATTGAACCTTGAAAGGGTTAGCCGGCTGCATTTTTTTCCGATCGGCGGCTTAAAGTCACAGATGGAAATATTCGTGTAAAATCGCGCGGGGTGGTAGCGCCCGAAGAATTGGCTCTGCTTCTCAGGGCCGCTGTCTGTGAACACTCTAGCAGTGGTTTGATGGTCCTATGCCCTATTGTCTGGGAGCTATTGATCCTTGAAAGCGTTAGCCGGCTGCATTTCTTTCCGATCCGCGGCTTAAAGTCACGGTTAGAAATATTAGTGTAAAATCACGCGTGGTGGTAGCGCCCGAAACATAGGCTCTGCTTCTCGGGGCCGCTGTCTGTGAACACTCTAGCAGTGGTTTGATGGTCCTATTCCCTATTGTCTGGGAGCTATTGAACGTTGAAAGCGTGGTAGCGCCCGAAGGATTGGCTCTGCTTCTCAGGGCCGCTGTCTGTGAACACTCTAGCAGTGGTTTGATGGTCCTTGGCCCTATTGTCTGCGAGCTATTGAACCTTGAAAGCGTTAGCCGGCTGCATTATTTTACGATCCGCGGCATGAAGTCACGGTTCGAAATATTTGTGTAAAATTGCGCGAGGTGGTAGCGCCCGAAGCATAGGCTCTGCTTGTCGGGGCCGCTGTCTGTGAACACTCTAGCAGTGGTTTGATGGTCCTAGGCCCTATTGTCTGGGAGCTATTGAACGTTGAAAGCGTTAGCCGGCTGCATTTTTTTCCGATCGGCGGCTTAAAGTCACAGATGG